>NW_027529596.1:3562000-3572906 GCF_008692635.1 Crocuta crocuta
TTTTTTTTTTTTTTTTTTTTTTAGTTTTCCTCATACAGATCTTCTACATATGCTTTCTTAGGTTTATACCTAAGTTTTCCTTAATTAAACTTTCAAAAATTTCAGAATAACTATAGATTCACATGCAGTTGTAAGAAGTAGTATAGAGGGATGCCATGTACCCTTTACACAGTTTCCACCAAAAGATAACATTCTGCAAAACGATAGTACAATATCACAACCAGGATACTAGCATTAATACAATGAAGATATAAAACATCCTCATCACTACAAGTGTCCCTCATGATGTTTACAGTCACACTCAATTGTTCTTAACCCCTGGCAGCCATGAATCTATCCTTCCATTCTACCTCTTATCATTTTAAGGATATTTTTTTTTTATAAATATTTTTTTTTAATGTTTTATTTATTTCTAGGAGAGAGAGAGAGAGACAGCGCGAGCAGGGGAGGGTCAGAGAGAGAGGGAGACACAGACTGTGAAACAGGCTCCAGGCTCTGAGCTGGCAGTCAGCACAGAGCCCGACGCGGGGCTCGAACCCACGAACCGCGAGATCATGACCTAAGCGAAAGTCGGACGCTTAACCGACTAAGCCACCCAGGTGCCCTGATTTTAAGGATATTTTAAGAATGTTATGTAGATAGGGTCACGTCAGGCAGAGAAGGACAAATACCATATGTTTGCACATATAGGAGGATTAGGAGGAACCTAACGGAGGATCATATAGGAGGAGAATGGGAAAAATAGTTGGGGAGAGGGAGGGAGGCAAACCATGAGAGACTCTTGAATGCTGAGAACAAACTGAGGGCTGAGGGGGGTGGGGGGAGGAATGGGGGTGATGGGCATGGAGGAGGGCACTTGTGGGGATGAGCGCTGGGTGTTATACGGAAACCAACTTGACAATAAACTATAAAAAAAAAAAAAGAATGTTATGTAGATAGGGTCATACCATACACAAACTTTCGACATTGACTTTGTTTCTCACTTAGCGTAAGTCACTGCAGATTCACCCAGTTGTTGCACATATCAATATTTTATTCCTTTTTATTGCTGAGCTATGAGCATACCAGACTTTGTCTAATTATTCACCTGTTGAAGTACATTATTTGTCAGTGCTGGCTATTATGGATAAAGATGCAGTTGCTATAAACATTTCTGTGCAAATTTTCATATGAATATGTATATATTTTTATTTTTCTAGGATAAATGCCTGCAACCACAATTGCTGGGTCTTTTGGTGTTGCTTCTCTTTTCTTTTCTTTCTTTCTTTTTTTTTTTAAGAAATGGCCAAACTCATGTGTAGCAGCGTGGATGGAACTCGAGGGTGTGAAGCTAAGTGAAATAAGTCAGGCAGAGAAGGACGGATATCACATGTTTTAACTCATATGTGGAACAGGAGAAACTTAACAGAGGACCATGAGGGAGGGGAAGGGGAAAAAATAGTTAAGGAGAGGGACGGAGGCAACCCATAAGAGACTCTTAAATACTGAGAACAAACTGAGGCCTGATGGGCGTGGGGGAGAGGGGAAAATGGGTGATGGGCATGAAGGAGGGCACTTGTTGGGATGAGCACTGGGTGTTATATGGAAACCAACTTGACAGTATACTATAAAAGAAAAAAAATGGCCAAACTATTTTCCATTGTTTCCATAGCCATCTGACAAGTTTTGTGGTGACAGCTCACTGTCATTTTAATTTGCATCTTCCTGATGGCTATTAATGCTAGCATGTTTTCATACGCTTATTTGATCTAAGTGTATCCTCTTTTGTGGAATGTGTCTTCATGTCTTTGGCCTGTTTTCTAATTGGATTGTTCGGTTTTTTATTTCAACTTGATTTTTCAGAGTACGTATTCTAGATACTAGAATCTTGGAGATGTGGCTTCCAAATATTTCCTTTCATTCTGTACCTCATCTTTTCACCCTTTTAATAGGGTCTTTGGCCGACCAAAGGTTTTCAATTTTTATGAAATCCCTTTTATCAAGTGTTCTCTTATGACTAATGTTTTTATTGTCAAATCTAAGAAGTCTTTACTTAGCCCTAGATACTCCAAAAGTTCTTATGCTATTTCCTAAATACATTTTAGCTTTAATTTTATATTGAAGTCCATGATCCACTTTGTGTTAGCATTTGTATAAGGTATGAGACTTGGGTAAAGTTCTTTTTTTCTTTTCTTTTCATTTAGTTTCTTTTTGTTTCCTTCCTTCCTTCCTTCCTTTGGCTTATGAATGTCTAATTTCTCCATTACCGTTTGTTTAAAAGTATATCTTTCTTCAATTAAATTGCTTTCTACTTTTGTAAAAAATCCACTGGGCTTATTGATGTGGGCCTATTTCTAGGTTTGCTATTCTGTTTCATTGATCTATGTGTTCTCCCTCCACCAACACCACACAGTCTTGATTATTGTAGTTACAGAAGTCTGGAATATATAATGGAAATATATTATAAATTCCTCCCACATTATTCTTCTCTTTCAAAATTGTTTTAGTTATTCTACTTCCTTTGCTTTCCATATAAATTTTAGAATCATCCTCTGTATCTACTAAATAATCTTACTGGGATTTTGATAGGAATGGAATTAAATGCGTGTATCAGTTTGAGGAGAATTAACATCTTTACAAGCTTCCCTCTTCAGATCTATGAACATAGTATGTCTTTCTACTTACATCTTCTTTGATTTCTTCTATTAGTATTTTACAGCTTCAGCATACAAGTCCTACACACATTTTATGAGATTTATACCTAAGTATTTAATTTTGGGTGCTTGAAAATGGCATTATATTTTTAACTTCACAGTTGGTCATGGTCTCTAATTATTTTTATATATTGCTATATTCTATTTACTAAACTTTGCTAAGAATTTTTACACCTACATTCATGAAATATTTGTAGTGTTCTTTTTGTATTTTCTTTTTCTGGTTTTGGTACAGGGAAATACTATCTTCATAAGTTACCTCTTCTCTCTTTTGGAAGAGATTATATGAAATCAACTTAATTTTTAAACATTTGGTAGAATTCTCCAGTGAAGCCATACAGACCAGATTTCTTTTATAGAAAATTTTAAATTATGAATTTAATTTTCTTAATGGGTTTCAGGCTATTCAGATGATCTGTTTCACATTGAGTGAGTTACACTAGTTTGAGTTTTTTAAGGAACTGACCCATTGTGTACAAATTTTCAAAATATATGTGCAGAGTGGTTTGTAGTATTCTTTTACCCTTTTGATGTCTGCAGGGTTTATACTAATTTCCTGTCCATTCCTGAAAATGAAATTTGTGTCTTCTCTCTTTTTTTGCCAGCCTTGCTACAGATTTGTCCACTGTACTGACCTGTAAAACAAACAAACAAAAAACACAGCTCTTTGCTTCACTGATTTTCTTATTGTCTTTCTGTTTCAATTCCATTGATTTATGCTGTTATCCTCATTTCTTTCCTTCTACTTGATTCATGTTCATTTTACTAGGTTCTCTTTCTAGGTTCCTTACTGGTTCTTTTTCTGGGTTCTTGCGTTGAGAGTTCAAATTATCGGTTTGAAACATTTCACCTTTTGTAATATATATTTGTGTTATAAATTTCCTTCTTAGCACTACTTTAGTGGTGTTCCACAAATTCTGACATGTGTTTTCATTTTGATTCAGTTCAATTAATTTTTTTAAATTTTTCTTGAGACTTCCTATTTACACATTGATTATGTAGAATATGCTTAATTTGAAACTGTTTAGAGATTTTGTTGTTATCTTTGTTATTGGTTTCTCCTTTGATTCTATCGCAGTTGGAGAACATACTTTGTATGATTTCTATGCTTTAAAGTTTATTCTTCTGTATTATGCTGCCCACCATTTGATCTGTTTTGGTGAATGTTTCATTATGAGCCTGACAAAAGTGCGTACTCTGTTGTTGTTGGTTGGAATATCCTATAAATGCCAATTATACCAAGCTGACTGATGGTGCTGTTCAGGTTTTCCACATTTTGACTGATTTTCTTCCTCCTTGATCTATCAAATACTGTTAAAAGATTATCCCATTCTTCAACTGTAATAGTGGAGTTGTCTCTTTTTTCATTCAATTGTACCCATTTTGCCTCATGTACCCTGATGCTTTTGAGTTAGGTTCGTACATACTTAAGACTGACTAAACTCTTTATTCAATATTCCTCTTTAACCCTCATATTCTTCCTTGTAGTGGTTTGTTTTGTGTAAAATTAATATACCTATTCTAGCTTTCCTTTGATTAAACATTGTATGATATATCTTTTTCTATCTTCTTACTTTCAGCCTACCTATATCATAATATTTGAATTGGGTTTCTTGTAGAAAGTATGTAGTTGGGTCACGCTTTTTGTCCACTGTGCCAATAATTGTCTTTTAACTGGTGTATTAGGCAATTTACATTTAATGTAATTATTGACAGGTCTGTTATTTCATTTTTTGTTTTCTGACAGATGTATAACAGATTGTTTTCTGTGTTGTGTTTTCTTTTCCCTTCCTTTCTTTCTCTCTCTTTCTTTCTTTCTTTCTTTCTTTCTTTCTTTCTTTCTTTCTTTCTTTTTCTTTCTATCTTCCCTCCCTCCTTTCCTTCCTTCCTTCCTTCCTTCCTTCCTTCTCTTTGTCTTCCTGTGGGCTGTTGTTAATATTATCTTAGAATTTTATTTTGATTTTTCTAAGTGTTTTTCAGGACTCTGATGATACAAATGTTAGGTTTTTTGTTACAGTCTCACAAGCTTCAGAACCTGTTGCTCATTTTTGTTAGGCTGTTTTCTCTGTGTTGTTCAGACTAGGTAATCTATATTGTTCTGTCTACCATTTTGTTAATTCTTCCCTCTGTCCCATACATGTTGTTGTTGAGCCCATCCACTGTATTTTCAGATGGTTATTGCATTTTTGAGTTATTGCATTTTGAGTTTTAAAGTTTCCACTAGGTCGTTATAGCTTATATCCCTTTGCTCACTATTGCTACTTCTTTACCGAAGCTTCCTAGTTTTTTGTTTAAAGCATGATTATGATTGCTGATTGAAGAATTTTTTTTCAAGACTTTATAAGACTGGGTTTTACTGTTATACATGAGTTTAGCTTCAGTCCTTCTACCTTGACCCAGAGTTGACCTCCTGGGCCTGCACTGAGGGCCACGTGACTCTCCTTAGGTGCAAGTGAACAAAGAGGAAGGGCTAATGTCCCTTGCTAATGGTTGCTTCTGACACAGGTTGCATACTTTGTCCTTGAGATAACGGCTGTTCCCCTGAAACTCCCCAGCAACCCCCCTTGAAAATAACAAATGTCCTACCCACCGGGATCAGGGCCGCTTCCTTTATCACTTTGTAGCCTTTTTACAATAACCGCTCAATTCTGCTTCTGTACTGCCCGCGTGCCTGCTTGCTGATTAGGAAAAGCCCTGAGTCCTTGGGTTCGGGGCCGCACATCTAGAGAGTTCTGTGTTAACTCTGTGCGGTCCTGGCCGGTAATAAAGACTCCCTTAATTCGGCTTTAGTGGCCTCGGTTGGTCTCTGTGTCTCTCAGCATAACATTACCACCTCTATTATTCAAATTTTTATTTAAATTTTCCAAATCTTTGTAAGATAACCTAACATCTTATCTCTGTCACCTTACTGTTGGCAAAATGATAGCAACTTTCAAATATGCAACAGAAGGGGCACCTGGGTGGCTCGGGCGGTTAAGCATCCAGCTTTGCTCAGGGCATGATCTCACGGTTCGTGAGTTCAAGTTCAGTCCTGCATCGGGCTCTGTGCTGACAGCTCAGAGCCTAGAGCCTGCTTTGGATTCTGTGTCTCCCTCTCTCTCTCTGCCTCTTCCTCTCTCTCTCTTTCAAAAATAAATAAACATTAAAAAGTTTTGTAATATATACACCCTCCTGTTCAGTGCAGCATTATTTACAATAGGCAAGATAAGGAAATAATCTGTGTCTATTGACAGATTAATGAATAAAGAAATTGGAGTATAGATATAGATACAAATGTAGATATTATTTAGCCATAAAAAAAATGGAGTCTTGCCATTTGTGACAACATGAAAGGATTTTGAGGGAATTGCGCTAGGTGAAGTAAGTCGTGAACCATGACTCGAACATGGGGCTCGAACTCATGAACCATGTGATCATGACCTGAGCCAAAGTCAGATGCTTATCTGACTAGGTCACCCAAGTGCCCTTGAGACTGCATATATTATATTTTTTGAATTTGTGTTTTTGTTTTCCTCAGCTAAAGACCCAGAAGTGGAATTGATGAATCATATGATACTTCTATTTTTTAATTTTTTGAGGAAACTTCATAGTGGCTGCACCAATTTACATTCCTACGAACAATGCACAAATGTTGTCTTTCTCCACATCCTTGCCAACAGTTGTTACTTGTTGTCATTTTGGTAACAGCTATTCTAAGAAGTCTGAGGTAATATCTCATTGCGGTTTTGATTTGCATTCCCCTGATGATTAGTGACAGCGAATATCTTTTCATGTACCTGTTGCTTATCTGTAAGTCTTCTTTGGAAAAAGATCTATTCGTGTCTTCTGCTCATTTTTAATTGTATTGTTTGTTTTGTTATTGATTTGTATGAGTCCTTTATACAGTTTGGATATTAACCCCTTATTAGACATATGATTTGCAAATATTTTCTCCCATTCAGTAGGTTGTCTTCTCATTTTGTTCATCTTTGCTGTGAAGAAGCTATTTAGTTTGATGTAGTCCTACTTGTTTATTTTTTATTCTGGCGTCTTTATTTTAGTGTCAAATACAAAAAAACTCATCATCAAGTCCAGTATGTAAGAGCTTGCTGCCTATGTTTCTTCTGTTTTATGCTTCCAGGTCTTATATTCAAGTATTTAATCCATTTTAGGGCACTTTTTGTACAGGGTATAAGGTAATAGCCCACTTTTATTCTTTGGCATGTGGCTATCCAATTTTCCTGACACCATTTATTGATGAGATTGTCCTTTCCCCACTGTATATTCTCAGCTCCTTTGTCAAAAAGTAATTGACTCCATATATATGTGTGGGTTTACTTCTGAGCTATCTATTCTTTCTTTCTTTTTTTTTTTTTNCTGTTTTTATGCCAATGTCACACTGTTTTTAATTACTATAGCTTTGTAATGTAGTTTGAGACTAGGGACAATTTTACTTCTTCCTTTTCGGTTTGGATGCATATACTTTTCATTTTTTTCTGGCCTAATTGTTTTGTCTAGGACTGCAACTACTATGCAGAATAAAAGAAGTGAGAGTGAGTATCTTTGTCTTGTTCCTAACTTCAGTGTAAAAGTTCTCAGCATTTTCCCATTGAGTATGATGTAAGCTGTGAGCTTATATACGTCCGTTAGTTATTGATGCAAATTCCTTCTATACCCACTTTGATTGTTTTTGTCATAAATGGATGTTATTTGCCAAATGTTTTTTCTGCATCATATGATCATATACTTTTACTCTTCATTTTGTTAATGTGGTGTATCATATTGATTGATTTGCAGATCTTGAGCCATCTTTGCAATGCTGGAATAAATCTCATTCAGTCACCATGTATGATTTTTAAATGTATTATTGTATTTGGTTTGCTAATATTTTGTTGAGGATTTTTGCAATATATTCACCTGGGGTTTTCGTCTGCAATTTTCTTTTTCTTTGTAATATCCTTGTCTGTTTTTTATATCAGAGCAATGCTAGTTTTATGAAACTGAGTTTCAGGAGTTTGGAAGTGCTCCCTCCTCTTCTATTTTTGGGGGGAAGAGTTTGAAAAGGATTGATATTAATTTGGATGTTTGGTCTTCTTTTAATGTTTAGTACAATTCACCAATGAAGCTGTCTGGTCCTCTTGTTTACTGAGAGGTTTTTGATTATTGATTTGCTCTCCTTACTAGTAATCATTCTATTCAGATTTTCTATTTCCTGGTGATTCATTTTTGGAAAGTTGTATATTTCCAGAATTTTTAAAATTTATATGACTTTATATTTATCAGTCATTTATTTTACAGCTTCTAGGTTTTGTATCTTCCTTATAAAGATTTTACCTTACTCCTCTACTTTTTAAATTATCTAATTTCCTTTAAAAAAAACTGTAAAAATTCCTAGATGGTATAAAAACCTAAACTACTTTACTTTTAACAGGAATAAGATTACCATATATTTTTGAACAATGATAGTGACGTTAGAAGAAACACTTGGAGAACCAAGCATAAACTAAGCAAGATATTAAGGACACACTGCCTGTTGGAAATTTTACTAGACTCTGATCCTCATAACTGTTGTCTTCAATATGGCCTTTGCTTATATATATTTTGGCTTATTTAATGACATCGTCTCTATATCAGAGTGAAGAGAAACTATATTACAATTATAATACAATTGCCTGAGTAAATAATCACACCTGCAATCACTTAACAAACTAAGTGAGTGGTATTAGATCTGTGGATATCTCTGATGTTGTCCAGGTGCTTCTAAATAAATGCATGTACCAAAATTAAAGTTACAACAGCCATAAAAAATCATCTAATTTCCTTCTTGTACTCCACAGCAAATTTAAACTTCTATCTCTTGTGTTTGGTTTGGGCTCTCCTTCCCACTCCTGCGCCTGCCTCCACACAAAGCGTTCAGGAGTCTACCCACTTGATCTTTAAACAAAATTCATTTAGTACTCTCCCGGGAAACATGAGAGAATAACATAAGAAAAGCAGTATTTCTACCCAGAAGCAGTTCACTGCTTAGTAAGAGAAGGTAAAGGAAGAGAAAGTTGGAAGATTCTGACCCCATGCCTTTACTCCAATACAGGGCTAGAAATTCTGAAGAATTTACATAACTCATAGAGTTCAATTATACATTTACTGTCTCTCCCACAGCCATTTTTACTGGTACTCAGTAATTCATTTGTTTACTCACTCCACAGTCATGAATACATACCATGTTATAATGGGAACACTGATGCCCTGGAAAGAAAACAGAAAATGAATATGATGGTAACTCGCGAAGAACTCACTGAATGGTAGTTGAGGCAAGGAAACAGAAGGATATATTACAATGTGGTAAATGTTCTTATAGATCTAAGAAGAGCCCTTTATAGAGCAAGTACATAAGGCACCTAACATGGATTGAGAGGGAAGGAGCAAACACCATGGTCAGCTCCCCTCCCATTCTTTATGGAGCTGTTCCAGTCTTGTGCTGCCGGTTCTAATTTTTCTACAAGGTTGCTCAAAATGAAAGCAAACATGGAAGTTTAAGGTAAACAAAGTGCACAGTCCTACTTTTACTGAGGTATAATTTACACACACTGATGTTTGGTATAAAATCTGGTGAATTCTGACAAATATACATACCATTTCAATTAACATACAGAACATTTGCATCATTGTGATATCTTACATGCCCTCATGATTGCTTCTAGTCAAGATGACCCTATGCCTTGACAAAGAAAACTAGGATTCTCATTTCTAGTACCATGGTTTAGTTTTGCCTGTCCCAGAACTTTATAAAAGAAAATCTCATAGTATGTACTTGCTTATGCCTGGCTTCTTTCCTCAACAACTGTTTTTGACAATCATTCATATTATTGCATGATCAGCATTCCTTCTAGGTGCTGACTTGTTTCCAGTGTATGAGGATATACAGTTTGTTTATAGAGCTTTGCGCTGTTTCTGGTTTCTGGTCACTGTAAATAAAACTGCTGTGAACATTCATGTGCATATCTTATTGTGAACATATGTTTTCATTTTATTTTATTTTTTTTTATTTCTGTGAGTACATTCCACCTGCTTTTGACAAAGACAGAATATAATATTTATGAACCTTAAATGTTAGAAGGTGGGAGTGAAAATAAATGCCAGTGGTATCAGTGAGTCAGTAAATCTCAATCTGATACTGAAGTGGCCTGAATTATAACCTGCCACTGTTTTTCACTTCAGTTAAAAAATGAAGCTTAACAAATATTAATTCCATCAACTTACTACACCCACGTTTGCAAATTTGTCCCTATTTATTTTTTAATGTTTATTTATTTATGAGAAACAGAGAGAGAGAAGCAGAGAGACGGAGAGAGAGAGAAGCCCAAGCAAGCCCTGCACTAATAGCACAGAGCCTGATGCACGGCTTGATCACATGAACTGCGAGATCATGACCTGAGCCAAAATCAATAGTCAGACACTCAACTGACTGAGCCACCCAGGTGCCCCTAAACTTGTCTGTCTTCAAATCTCTCCTCTCTTCTTTTCTCCCATTTTCTGAGGAAGAGGGTTCTACCTTCCTACCCAAGGCGAGTCCCTTTATCTTCTTTTTTTCCCATCTCCTCAAGAGCTTCACTATACTTTGCCCTCAAGTCTTTCAAACTTAAAAAAGAAACAAAGCTTTATAGACAACAGCATGGCACTCAGACTCTTGCAAGTAAGAAATTATGCACCAACAACCCTACAATTAAATCGATAACGAAAGTGACAAATGTGAATGCAAAGTAAAGGGGACAAAGAAAGATGAAAACAAACGATACCGGCTGATCTTGCAAGCTTGGGAAGCTTCTCTGAGCACTTGGACAGAAAATGCTGAGCTACATATGAGGGGGAATTATAGCTAAGGAAGGCCCCGGAACAGATAGCCCAGAATTAGAATCAAACTACAAGGGATGTGATTTAGGCAGGAAGTGAAGCAAAGCCCTTTTTCTGAGATGGAAAGAAAAAGTGTGACTAGAAAGTGAAAGTATTTTAAACCTGTGGAAACTGGTATGTTTACATCTCAATTTTTCCTGAGAACTGGGAAGCATAACAATTTTTTGAGGCAGCTGTGGGTGACATTTGGAATTTTAAGAAAGACGTGAGGAGTTGGTAGTGCCTCTAGGAGACACGGGAGAGGCTGCTGATGCAGGATCCGTTTGCTACTGGGTTGATGTTGGGAAGCTTGGGATCTGGGCTGTGAGGACCCCCTCATCCCC
>NW_027529596.1:3573082-3575334 GCF_008692635.1 Crocuta crocuta
CCTCTCTGCATCACGTCCTTCCCCCTCCTTTACCCACACCCCCCCCAGCCCTCACCCAACATGGCTCTCAGCTGTGCACACACAACCAGAGCACAAAGGCAGCAGGTTTTCACGCTGTGCATGGCACAAAGACAAGCCCTGGGAGTCATTCAGTGGCCGAGGGGGTTGAGAGAAACTGTTGAAAGAATTAGAGGAGATTCAAAAGTCTGGAAGTGATAACAAAGTTAGGAAAATTCTGTCTTCCTCCTAGCACAGCAAATGCACAAACATGTGATGTACGGGCAAATGGTCAACCTCCGTGGTATACAGTGGCAAAGAATGCAGTGTCCCCCGGGGAAAGACCAAGTTTCTGTTAAGGCCAGGAATCTACAATAATTTTCTATAAAGTTTTCTATAATTTTCTATAGAGACCCTGAAGCTGTAAGGCAGTTGGTATATATGAGCAAGACTCAACAACTAGCATAAAACTCTAGTTTGTCTCCTCTTGAAAGTTACCTAGACTGGCACTACCCAAATTTTAATGTGTACACGAATTATGTTGTTAAAATAGTGGTTGTTTAAAAAAAAGTTTATTGTCAAGTTGGTTTCCATATAACAGCCAGTGCTCATCCCCACAAGTACCCTCCTCCATGCCCATCACCCCCCTTCCCTTTTCCCCCACGCCCATCAGCCCTCAGTTTGCTCTCAGCATTCAAGAGTCTCTCATGGTTTGCCTCCCTCCCTCTCCCCCACTATTTCTCCTCTTCTCCTCCTCCATGGTCCTCCCTTAAGTTCCTCCTAATCCACCTATAGGTGCAAACATACGGTATCTGTCCTTCTCTGCCTGACTTATTTCGCTCAGCATAACACCCTCAAGGTCCATCCATGTTGCTACACATGGCCAGATTTCATTGTTTCTCATTGCCATGTAGTATTCCATGGTATAGATAAACCACATCTTCTTGATCCATTCATCTGTTGATGGACACTTAGGCTCTTTCCATGTTTTAGCTATTGTGGAGAGTGCTGCTATGAACATTGGGGTACATGTGCTCCTATGCATCAGCATTTCTGTATCCCTTGAGTAAATTCCTAGCAGTGCTATTGCTGGGTCATAGGGGAGTTCTATTGTTATTTTTTTGAGGAACCTCCACACTGTTTTCCAGAGGGGCTGCACCAGTTTACATTCCCACCAACAGTGTAGGAGGGTGCCCGTTTCTCCACATCCTCGCCAGCATCTAGAGTTCTCTGATTTGTTCATTTTAGCCACTCTGACTGGCATGAGGTGGTATCTCAGTGTGGTTTTGATTTGTATTTCCCTGATGAGGAGGGATGCTGAGCATCGTTTCATGTGTCTGTTGGCCATCTGGATGTCCTCTTTGGAGAAGTGTCTGTTCATATTTTCTTCCCATTTCCTCACTGGGTTGTTTGTTTTTCGGGTGTGGAGTTTGGTGAGTTCCTTATAGATTTTGGATACTAGCCCTTTATCTGATATGTCATTTTTTGAAATGGAGATTCTGATTCAGGAAATCTGAGTTGGGCCTGAGACTCTGCATTTCTAACAAGTTACCAGTTGATGCTGCCACAGCAGACCTTTAAATAGCAAGGGCCTGGACCACCTGAGGAGTGTAAATCAATGCCTCATGACTTAGTGGGGCTCTTGTGTTTGAGAATCTAGGAGGAGAAGCTGCCAGAAATTAGAGAATGAGCAAAATGATCACAGTAGGTCCTTTTAGTCTATATGGTGAAAGAGCCTACACTGAATTCCAAGACTGCTCAATAGCTTTGGAGATTAATGGTTCTAATAGGAAGTGCCATTCACAAATGTCTCCAGTCGTTACTGAGTTGAGAACAACTGGCAGCATCAGCCAGTACCCCAGGGTAGAGTGACATATGACAGGAGACCCAGAAATGGGAAGCGGAGATCTCTGTCATCTTTTCAAATGAGTAGCTATGCTGGAAGGCACATTGTGAATGGCTGGAAGCAGAGCCAGCAATGGGGGACAGACTGGAGAGTTCAGTAAATGTTATAGGCTGAAATTATGTCTCCCCCAAATTCCCATGTTGGGATCCTAATGCCCAATACTTCAGAATGTGTCTGAAGGTATTCGAAGAGGTAGGTAAGGTTAAGTCAGGTCATAACGGTGGGCCCTAAGCCAATATAATTGGTGTCCTTATGTCAAGTGGAAATGAGGACACAGACACACACAGAGGGAAAACCGTGTGGAGACAGGGAGAAGGTGGCTGATGACAAAACATACGTCACGCTGCTC
>NW_027529596.1:3575547-3616315 GCF_008692635.1 Crocuta crocuta
GAGCACACACCCCCCCCCCCCCCCCCAGCCACCAGGTGGGACATGTGTGATATTTCTCAGACATTCCTGGCTCCCCAAGAACAAAGGAAATGAAAGAAAACAAAGAAAACAAATGGTTGACTGACAGATCACAGTCACGCAGGACAGGAGTCTCCTTCTGTCTATGGATAGCTCAGTAAACTGCAAGCAAAAGGCAATCTGATCCCGAGCCTAATGTCCAGAAACCTATAGACTTCATTTCCTGGAGCCCTAATATCACCCTCATCAAGATCTTAAGGGGGTTTTAATGGTGCTGTCATAATGTGGGAAGATAAAGGCAAATGAAAAATTAAATTCTCTGTTCTGACCCCCTAGGAATCTGTAAGTCTACTTTAACATATACAAATTCCTCTGCAAACCTCCTTTATCTTTAACCTCCAAATATATGCCGGCAGTTATACTCTAAGCATATGGACTCTCCAAGACATACTTCTGAAGGGTCTCACGACTGAGGTTTTATTAACCAGAAACAAATGGCATTTTCCTAACAACAGCTAGCCCCTCAAGGTCCTGGAAACCTTGTTTCCAAAGTTCTTTCGAGACTTATACTGTCCTTAACCCCCTCCCAACCTGAAGGTATGTAATCAGCCACTCTTTTTTTTTTTAAATGTTTTATTTATTTCTAGGAGAGAGAGAGAGACAGCTTGAGCAGGGGAGGGTCAGAGAGAGAGGGAGTCACAGACTGAAACAGGCTCCAGGCTCTGAGCCGGCAGTCAGCACAGAGCCCGACGCGGGGCTCGAACCCACGAACTGCGAGATCATGACCTAAGCGAAAGTCGGACGCTTAACCGACTAAGCCACCCAGGCGCCCCTGTAATCAGCCACTCTTCACAACCCCAGGGCAGCTCTTTCTGCCCATGGGTCTTGTCCCTGTGCTTTAATAAAATCACCTTTTTTTTTTGCACCGAAGGTGTCTTCAAGAAGTCTTTCTTGGGCATTGGCTCCAAACCCCATCATTCCCAAACCCCATCAGTGGCCATATATAAGCCAAAGAGAAGCCTCACTTGAAACCACTGCTGATGTTTTGATGTCAGACATCCAACCTCCGGAACTGTGAGACAATAGATTTCTATTGTTGAAGGCAGCCAGTCTGTGGTACCTTGTTATGGCAGCCCAAGCAACCGACAGAGTAGATAAGCCTTAAGGTGGGCCCTAAATAAAGGTGTAAGAGGTGTAGTGTGACTTTTTGGGCTGGGGGATCTGAAGGGGCCATGGCACTGAGGTGATCAGCCATTGGTGCTGTGATGAATCTCTGATGATGTGCTTATTGGAGAGCCAAAGCACTGGGGTCTTCTGTCAGGAGTCCCACTGACAGAAAATACAAACGATTACCTGGATATAAAGGTTTAAGGTGAAAAAACCAGCAAAATACGTTTTTGTGTCTCTGACCCAAACACACCAGGGGAAAGTCCCAAATAGATGAGGAACCCCGCTTCGTAATGATCTTTCTCTGCAAGTTCAACACCCAGAAAAGAACAATTGCTGATCATCGGTAATATGTCAAGAATGAAATTGTATTTTAGAATATTTTATTCTGCCCTCCTTCCTAGAAGAGAAGACCGAGAGGCAGAAATTAAATTGAAACTCATAGATCAAAGCTTAACTTGTCTTCCAGAAATGCATCCTTGCATTGGTTAACATTCATAAGAATGGCCCTTTGGTGGTTGTATGACTTTGAAGTTAATGTCTTTCTTCAACCAATGCTCCAGTCTCCCGCTGATCCTATCAGTGGATCTCATCTGGGATCTCAGCATCTAGGATGCCTTAAGAGGGAAAATATGCTGACTGCCTCCCAAGGAAGAGGGAGGAGTTCCACCAAAATCTTGATCCTCTTATCAGAAATATCACCACCATCGCTCTTCCCACATGGGTTTCTCCTCTCTTGGTGTGGCCCCTAGGCCTGGAAAATCTGCATAATGAGTCAGTTTTCATAAATTATGTATAAGAACCACATAAATTGTTTTGGCCTCTAACCAGAACTGTATGTGTTTTATTTTAATTAAAACTGAATACGTAACTCTAGCGAATAAAAGTAAGGTTTATTTTGTCTCAGGCAGAGAAAAGCCTGTAAAAGTGTATGCTCCTGGGAGAGCTAAGCCTTTTGGGTTAGTTCCAGAAACATAAAACGATTTTTGTTCTGAGTTCCTGAATTGCAACATTTAGGAGAAAGTACTGGTTGACTGCCATGAAAGGACAGAACCCATCATTCTTGAATAGCCAGATAGGTTTGTGGGTCCAAAGGCAGAATGCTGCATGTGACACTTCTCAGCGCCAGGGCAGGGGCTGGCCTTGTGGAATGGTAATAATGGCAGAGGGGAACGGCCTCAGTAGAGAAACAATAGCATCTGGCCAGTTTGCTCAAGGAGGATCTGGGGGAGATGGAAGAGATCCAGAAGGTTTTCGAGGTTTTCGGGTGCTGGGCATAGAAGCAGATGAGACTGAAGGAATATGTTGCTTACTGGGATCATTTCCACCATGGAACAGAGTAACTGCAGATGAGGGTGGCCAGGGTACAGACAACACTCATGGTGGTGGTGGCGGTGGTTAGAGGGGGTGCCTTACACTCATCACACCCAGAGAATAGACCATGGGCTGCATCAATGCTGGGAGGTGTGGGTGCAGCCAGGCCAGAAGGCAAGACCCAAAGGCACAAGACACCTCAGTGAAGGCCAGTGAGAGCCTGAGGGACAAGGCCAAAGACACGACACTTGTGAGAAGTTTGAGGCCCTTCCTGCCAAAGCATGATGTCATGGAACCTAATCATGCAGTGGAACACTAAGGGACTGGATGTAGGTAAGGTCTCTCTGGTTCCTTTTACAGTAACAGCACCTTAAATCTATGAACAAGGGCTGTTTCCATTTGTTCTACATGAGTGGGAAGAGGCTCATTTATTGGGCTGGATCAGAACACCATCTAAGAAAAGGAGAAAAAAAGGAAGGGACTTGAGAAGAAACTTTGCCCAAGTGACAGTAAGTATCTAGGGAAGTGACAGAATAAACAGGAAGTGATTCAGTTTTTACATAAGAGGTGAGATTAAGCCATGTTCCCAGTCTCTCACTACCCCCCTTCCTGATGATCCTTCATCTATGAATAGAAATAAGGCTCATGAGGAAGTTCAGGTCAGTTTTACATAAATAAAAAGATGTATATTCCACTCAACCTCATTGTGTTACGGCGGTTAATTTTAAAAAGCTGCATTTGCCATCTGAAAGGGAAATTTCTTTCCATTTCACAGCTCAGAAGGCTTGACTATTGCCTCCTCCCTGCTGGTGAGAAAATCCAGCTCAGTAAATGAGCCCCTTCCCACTCACGCAGAGCCAAAGCAAATGACCCTTGTCAATGGATCTAAGACACCATTACCTTAAAGTGGGACAACAGAGATGTTACCTACATCCAGGTCTTCAGTGTCACACTGCATAATTAAAATGTCTCTACCATGTCATATTAGTAAAAGACATAATGGCAGGAGGGAACAAAGTGAGGCAATGTCACTTCTGAGAGTCAGAATATTAATGGGGCCTTTCTGGCTGATAATGTTACTAACCTTGTTAAATACTATCCTCAGTAAAATCCAAGGAGTGAGGGCCACTGTGAAGATGTCCCTCTCAAATAACTTCACTGGCAGCAGGGCATTAACTTGAGAAATGGTGGTGACAGTCTGTTCCAGATAAAAGACTTTAAAACACTGTTTCCAAAAAGGTGTTAGCTGTCAAATATTACATTCACATCACCAGCCTTACATTTTCACCTTCCTTTCTTCATGAAATAATTTCCCTTTTTCTTTACAGACTTTCATGTTCTACATTTATTTAATTTGAAGTCTTAAAATGCAAGGTCTAGACAGTGCTACAGTACTTAACATAGAAAACCAAAATGATTTTCTTCTGTGCATGCTCTGGGTTTGCATCCACCCCTCCATGGAAAAACCTTGAATCTGTCCAGCAGTCAGATAGCATTGTCTAGCTATTATCTATATGTATTGATGATATTAGCCTGTCATGCAGTGCTACCTAATGATTACATTTTAAATATTAATAATAGGTCACAAAGCACTTGATCAATTTTAGTTTTTTATTTTTATTTTTTTTTTCTAAAGATGAAGGGATTTTTTTTTACAAATAGTTTACTGTCAGGTTGGTTTCCATATAACACCCAGTGCTCATCCCCACAAGTGCCTCCCTCCATGCACTTGATCAATTTTAAATCCACTGGACAAATGCATTCTATATTACTTATCTATAGGTATCTACAGAATTGAACTTTTGCAAGCTCCTTCCAGTCATTTTGGCTGTGACCCAAACCATGTGAGGACAAAGACAGAAGAAATTCCTGGCCAACAGCTGGGTAATAGTACAGCCATTTCCTACACAGGAAAACTACTCAACTCATTCATATATCCATTAATATTCTTTGAATATATATTATGTTCCAGGAAGCACCATGATACTAAGATGCCTACAGTCATATGAAGGAAGTAAAACATTCCCATAAATAAATACACTATGAACACTTCCATTTGAGTAGTAGAAATAACTATGAAAATCTTGGGAAAAACAAATCTTTCCTGCCTCTGGTGATGACAAAAGGCATTTCAGCTGGCCGTGAAGGGTGAGTAGGTTTTCACCAAAGTGACATGAGACCAGCACATAGGGTAAAGCAGGTTTCACAGCTTGCACTAAAGGCAAAAATGTTAATGGAAATGCCACATAACTCAATTCAGATGGATATAGTATGAGATAAAACTTAAAAAGTTGCCAGGTTTCAGAAGACCCCTTCATTCTCCTGTATGTATACATATATTTTTAAGTAATCTCTATACCCAATGTGGGGCTCAAACATATAACTCTGAGATCAGGAAGCACATGCTCTACCTGCAGAGTCAGCCAGGCATCCCTCTCCTATATGTTTCTAAGCATTGAATCATGAGTTGAAAAATTCCCCCATGTTCTTAATTCATGATTAAGATACCTATATACAAATATTCATGGGTTCAAAAGATTTGCAATTTTTATCTCCAAGTTCTTGCAGAAAGTGCAAGCCAATGACACATTTTCATTTTACCTGAGATTTTAAGTTTCATTATGCTTGTCTGTCCCATACTTTCTAGGCTCACTGTTCTGTTACAGCTTAGAAGACAAAATTAAACACAAGGATCATTCGATAAAACTTCCCATTCTAAGATTTTTACCACTTTTTTTGGTTGCTAAAGAGGTAAGCTGTATTCAACTTCCCTTGACTTGAACAATTAAAAAAAAATCTACTAGGGGTGCCTGGGTGGCTCAGTTGGTCTGGTGGACCTTCCGACTTCGGCTCAGGTCATGATCTCACGGTTCAAGGGTTCAAGCCCCACATTGGGCTCTGTGCTGACAGCTCAGAGCTTGGAGCCTGCTTCAGATTCTGTGTCTCCCTCTCTCTCTGCTCCTGCCCTACTTGCACTGTGTCTCTCTCAAAAATAAACATTAAAAAGAGTTTTTGAAAAATCTAATTACAAGACGTTAACCCGTTGACATTTATAGCCTGATTTCATAGAGATACTTCGAGCCAAAGCATGTGCTCTGAGCTAAATTTGCTTCCCAGAAGGTTATAGCCTTGTAAACTATGGATTAAATGATTAATCTTATACTGATTGACAGCACTGAACAAATGTCAACCTCCTTTCTTTTCATGTCAGTTTCCTCCAAATTTTGGTCTATCACTATCAACTGAATTTATTTAAATTCATTTAGTTAAAGAAATTAAATATTTGGGGCTAATTTCACTTAGATATTTTATCCCTTAAAGAATAAGTATTTTCTTTCTTTCCGAAGACAACACTAAGATAGTATCTGTTATAAAAAATCAAGTCAGATCAGAATAAGACATTGGCTTGTGCTGATTCTCCATTTCAGTTGTCTCTACAAGTTGGAAAAATAACCAAGTTCTGTCTTGTACTATAGTTAGAAAACGCCCATATAGATAAAGTCACAGAATTTTAAGACCATTATGTAATTGAGTCAAGCTGTTTGCTCAATCCATAAGTGGATCTGAATTTATTATTTAATTTATAAGGTCACCAGAGAAGTGCTCAGCTAAAAACAATTAACCAGAAAATAGGCAGAACTACCCCATAAGACTATGGAAGAAGTCACATGTAGGGTGTAAGGCAGGATGGGATTTTGTGGCATAGGGGGAATGATGACGAGTTGGCCCCTAAGTCATACCAAACCACGCTTAAATTCCTCAGCAAAAATGTTACATGAGTGGTGCCTGGGTGGCTCAGTAGGTGAAGCATCTGAATATTGGCTTTGGCTCAGGTCATGATCCCATGGTTTGTGGGTTCGAACCCTGCATCAGGCTCTGCATTGATGGTGTGAAGCCTACTTGGGATTCTCTCTTCCTCTCTCTCTGCCCCTCCTCTGCTTGTGCACGTTCTCTCTCTCTCTCCTCAAAAATAAATAAATAAACATAAACAAATAAATAAATACATGTTACACAAAAACCCCTAACATGAAAATGAATACAGATGAAGAAATGAAGTCTAGAAAGTTTAAGTGACTTTGCAATGCCATCCTGATTTAGGGAGAGAATCCAGACTAGAAAAATCTTTCTCTTTCCTGCTATGAAGCATCTTTCTGCGTCTTTTTGTTCTCACTGGGTTTTTACAGACAACATGTTGTGGGATCTAATTTTTAAAATCCAATTTGACTATCTCTGTCTTTCTCTGGCATTTTCATACTATTCATATTTAAAGTCATTATTTACATATTTGGATTAAAATCTATCATGTTTGTACCTGTTTTCTACCCATTGCACTCGTTCATTTCTTTTCCCCCTCTCTTCCTGTCTTCTTCTTTTAATTGAGCATTTTATATTATTCTATTTTATCTCCTCTCTTGGTGTATATAATTTATGTCAATTTTTAATTTTTTAAAAAATGTTTTATTTATTTCTGAGAGAGACAGCGTAAGTAGGGGAGGGTGAGAGAGAGAGGGAGACACAGAATCTGAAACAGACTCCAGGCTCTGAGCTGGCTGTCAGCACAGAGCCCGACGCTGGGCTCGAACCCACGAACCGTGAGATCATGACTTGAAGTCGGAGGCTTAACCGACTGAACCACCCAGGCACCCCTATTTTTAAGTTTTAATGGTTGCCCCAAAATAGACAATCTACAATTTTAAATAATCTAAATCCACTTTTTTTGAAAGGACAAAGTAAGTTTTATTTACATCTTTCCTTAAAACCAAATCATAATCGTGGGAGATACATTTTGAAGATGATGAGGAAAGAGAACATGCAAGACCTTGGTGACAAGGTAACGGTGTAGGAGTGAAGAGCAAGGGCTCTGAAACAGTCTTCCTGGCTCACATTCACACTGTACATCTTTCTGTGCTTTGGACTCCTTCTCCGTTAAAATGGTACCTATTTCTTTCATTTGCAACGGATAATGAGTAAATTTTGTAACGCTCTTACAACAGTGCCTGGCCCAGCGTAAGCACTGTTCTCAGTTACATTACTTCTAATAACACAAACTTCGTTGGCAGTTGGGCATATTTCTTCTGGGTCCTTATGTTTCTTTTCTAATTTTAATACTTTTGTTGAGGTATAATTCACATACTAGAAAATTCACCATGATAAAGTTCACACTGGGTCAGTTTCAGTCTAGTCACAGAACTGTGCAACCATTCCTACAATTTTAGAACATTTCAATCGTACCAAATAGAAACCCCATTCTCATTCTCAGTCAGTATAAATCTATACCCAACCCTCAACCTCAGCCCTAGGCGACTACTAACTGCCTCTCTGTCTCTACAGGTTTGCTTATTTTGGAGCATTCCTATAAATGAAATCCTCTCGATCCACTTTCAGTAACATTACATCACCTCGTTAGAAGTGCAGGTACCTTCTAACAAAGAACTTCTACTTCCTCCTGTCCCTTGTGACATTGCTGTTACTTAATTCACTTATCCATATGCTATAATCACCCCATGCATTGTTTCTATAATTGCTTTTAAAAAGCCCTAATTTAGACAAATTAAGAATACGAAAAATAACTGATTTTATTTTAATCTTCACTAACTTCGTTCCTGATGCTTCTGCTTTCTTTGTGTACATGCACGTTTCTGACTTAAGTCATTTTACTTCTGCCTGAAGTATTACTTTTAACATTTCTTGCAAGGCAAGGCTGCTGGCAGTGACTTTCTTCAATTTTTACTTGTGTGAGAGAATCTTTATTTCTCTACCACACTGAAGCATAAGCTGGCTATAAGCCAGCTAGACGCAGAATTCTAGGATGGTAGATTTTTCTTTCAGTTTTCCAAAGATTCCACTCCATCCTCTTCTTGATTGTCTAACGGTCGGCTGTCATTCTCGTGCATTTTCTGTTGATACATTGATCTGTATCTCCCTCTTCCTTCTTTCAAGATTTTCTCTTTGTCTTTGGTTTACTGAAATTTGAATATGATATACCTAGATTTTGGTTTTATTATTTTTATTACAGCTCTTAATGTATTAGTCATAGTCATGTTAGTCATCATCATGTTAAATTCTTCATCTGATAATCCCAGTATCTTTTCTATACTTAGTTTGGTTCTGATGATTACTTTGTTTCTTTAGACTGTGTTTTTCCCTCCATTTTTGAATCTCTTATAATTTGTTGTTGTTGAAAGCCGTACATGTTGTATCAGGTAGTCAGGATTGATGTAAACGAGGCTTTAGTGTGACCATTTGTATTAAAATGGCTAAGAATTCAGCTGTACTTAATGTTTGTTGCATCTGAAGGACCAGAGGTTTCAAATTCCTCCAGCATCCACTTCTGTTTTTTGTTTGTTTGTTTGTTTGATGTATTCTTTCTTGATTTGAGGGCTATTCTTGATACTACTCTTCAGTAATATCTGAGCTTTGCAGGTTTGGCATCTTTCTAGCAGTAATACACTGCTATAATGGAGGCTTACTGGTGTGGTGGCAGAGCATAGCAGATGGCAGTGATCTATAGTTTTCTGATTGTCAGCAAGTTAGCGGGATGGTTTTGTGGGACTATGGGCTTCACATGTTTCTGCCCCACCCCCTTCAAGGGGTCCCTGCTCCCTTCCCTGGCTAGTGTTTCCAGTATATTTCCTTGAAGTCCTGCCTTCTGGTGACTTTTTTTTTTTTCTTTTCCCCCTCAAGTTAGGTAGTGCTGAAGTGAGGTGGAACCCGCTACCCCTAGCTAGGATAAGTTTCCAGAATCGCACTCTGGAAAATCACTTCCCCCCGGAGACATGAACTATTTTGGGCAGAAGAGATTGGAACAGTCTCCTCTCCCTGCCCACTGCCAAGGCCATGTGGAAATCTTTCATAGAGCCTAACCATGAGAACCTGGTCTGATTCCTGAAGGGAAAGCCCAGAATGTGTGAGAGTCCAGGAGTTTTTCATTCTCATGCTAGTCTCCCTAAGCCTCCTGCAATTCATCACAGTTACCATTGAGGTGTTTCTGCCAGCTGGTGGTGCCTGGCATCTTCTGATCCTGGCATACAAGTCTGTGTCCCTATCCCCACCCCTATGCAGGTTTTCCTTGCATGAACCTATATCTGCAGGTTTTGGGGTGGCAGGTTGACCTATGACCTTAGTTCAATGAAGAATCTAAGAAAAATCATTGGTTTTCAGTTTGTGCAGGTTTTCCCTATCATAAGAACAAGAGTGATGAACTCCAAGCTCTTAATATGTTGGAGATGAAAGTGGAAATCACGTATCTCCTAATCTGTGAGAATCTTAGCAAGTTTCTAAATCTCTTTTTGTATCATTTTTTAAATCCAAAAACATGGCCGCAGATTGATTTACCTTGTGGAGTTGCTATGAAAGGCTAAGCTCTAGAAAACATCTGCTACAAAGCATGGCATGATGTAGGGGCTCAATTAATGCCACCCCCATACCCCATAATGCCAAGTAACTAGTTTGGCTGCATGAAAAGGAATGAATTGTTGATTTGCTCCCTTGACTTAAAGTTATATAAACATGACATATTTTTATAGGTAAGTGGATTTTTATAATAGTGTATCAAATGGTTGTTTCATAATCTGTATCTAAACAAAATAGAATAATCCAATGAATTGCTCATTCCAGTGATATGGTCTCTCTGATCAATAAAATATGCACGTATACTCTCCTAGGATGACCACAGAAATTACCACAAACATGTGGGCCTTCAACAAACAGGAATTTATTCTCTCCTAGTTCTGGAGGCCAACAGTCCAAAATCAAGGGGTCAGCAGGCCCATGCTCCCTCTGAAGGCTCTCAGGGAAAATCTTTCCCTACTTCCTCCAGCTCCCAGTAGTTCCAGACATTTCTGTGGCTGCCTAATTCCAACCTTTGTCTCCATCGTCACCCAGCCTTCTCCTCTGTGTCTTCTACTTTCTTGTCTTCCATAATGGCACACTTGTCCTTAAATGTATGGCCCTTCCAGTTAATCCAGGATGATTTTACCTCAAGATTCTCAACTTAATTACACCTACAAAAACCATTTTTCCAAGGAAGTTCACCTTCATAGGTTCTGGGGTCCAGGATGTGGACATACTTCTGAGAAATAACCATTTGACCCACTAAAATGCATTAGCACTGCACAAACCTATCAGTTGGGTTAAACAATCAAAGTTCTGTGTAAAGTTCTAGATTGCCCCAGAAGAACAGAGCAGGGTGTCTTTATTCCTTGTCCAATACAATGGATTCTGTGATACAATCATTGGGGGTAGATCTTTAAAGGAACATGGTCAATTGTATCAACTTACTGTTTTGTCCCAGAATGGGTCACAGTATTTTGTCTTCAGAGATGATTTTGGTTTTTAGTATTTTTTTTAATTAAAAAAATGTTTATTTGTTATTGAGAGACACAGAGAGATCGAGCATGAAGGGGGAGGGGCAGAGAGAGAGGGAGACACAGAATCCGAAGCAGGCTCCAGGCTCTGAGCGGTCTGTCAGCACAGAGCCTGACGCGGGGTTCGAACTCACAAACCGTGAGATCATGACCTGAGCCGAAGTTGGACGCTTAACCGACTGAGCCACCCAGGCGCCCCTTCAGAGGCAATTTTGGATGATTCCCTTGAATAGAGAGGAAGCAAATAATATAGCTCTTATATTATAAATGGAAAATTAAGACAGAAGGGTAATTGAGTTAATGTTTACAGTTTAATTAGAAATGCTGACAGAAAGACTTGCAGTGTTGGTAGAGCTCCCTATTAGTGCTGTCAACATAGCTGCACTGCCTCATCTTCTTATTTTCTTTCTCAAATTTCAATCTGGGCTCCAGAACCAAAGAAGTTCTATTTTGCATGCATCAGTAACAATGAGCAATTTACACTCAGCTATCTTCATCTGTAAAACCACAACAGCTGTTTGGGAGGCCTCATTCTACTGTGATAAGCAGGTTTGTGGTTTGCTTCCTCACTGGTTCACACTCATGCCGGCGCTGGGGTGGAGGGCAGGGTAAATAGGAGAGCAAGGAGACAACAGCATTCCATTTCTAAACAACAACAACAACAAAGGTTGTTTCAAACTCCAGTTTGCTGTCTTAGTTTCGAGGTGTGTAATTCATTTTCAAAATGTTGAGATATTCTCTTGGATATAATGCTTCGGCTGCAGTTCTGAGAATACACATAACATTTGGACAGCAGCACACCTCTGATGGGCGCAGAGCATGCCAAATTGTACAGCTTACTGGAAGGATGGCTGCACAAGAATATTTATCCAATTTCAGAGTAAGAACTAGGTATTAGCTCAGT
This sequence comes from Crocuta crocuta, assembly GCF_008692635.1. Lineage (NCBI taxonomy): Eukaryota > Metazoa > Chordata > Mammalia > Carnivora > Hyaenidae > Crocuta > Crocuta crocuta. The sequence goes on from NW_027529596.1 coordinate 3,587,317, forward strand.
GGCATGTGGACACCTTAGATTCTCTCTCCATAGCTTTTAAACCTACATAGGAAAAGAAAAGTAACTGGAGGGTAGACTATTAACTAGGGTTTAATGTTTTTTTCTTCTTTACTATTAAAAATATTTTAATTTTCCTATATAGGTTTAAAAGCTATGAAGAGAAAGAATGAAATCTGGCCATGTGTAGCAACATGGATGGACCTTGAGGGTGTTATGCTGAGCGAAATAAGTGAGGCAGAGAAGGACAAATATCATATGTTTGCACGTATAGGAGAATTAGGAGGAACTTGACGGAGGAACAAGGGGGAGAAGAAGGGGGGAAATAGTGGGGGAGGGGGAGGGAGGCAAACCGAGAGACTCTTGAATGCTGAGAACAAACTATGGACTGATGGGTGTGGGGGGGAGGGGGGAGATGGGCTTGGAGGAGGGCACTTGTGGGGATGAGCACTGGGTGTTATATGGAAACTAACTTGACAATAAACTATTTGTAAAAAAAAAAAATTAAGTCAATGGAAAAAAAAAAGAAATACTACATAGTAGCATTGTTTTACATGATAATATCCAAATAAAAAGTCTTTTGCCTTCAAAAAAATTTTTAAAAAAATAAAAATCTTGGGGGAAACCTTCCTAAAGGATATGATAATCTCCCAGTTTTGTACCTTATGAAAATCTACTTAATTTGTTTCCATTAAGCATTAATCACTTGGCCCCACCACCATAGCCCTACTTTAATTTTCAGTACACGAGTATGTGCTCTGTTCAACCTGAGAAAATCAGTGGAGTAGGATGCGCGGAGATGAGGGGCGAGAACAGTGACCGGAAGGTGGCCAGCTGGCTTGTGGGTTCCCTCTGACAGCGGCATGTTCTGCTGTACTGTTTAAGAAAGCCATTTTAGGTGTAGTGCAGGGTCCCAGGACAACAATATTTGCTGCCTTTTCTTGAGAACCAATTATACACAAGCCTTTTAATGTCCAAAAGCTCGCTATTCTTCACAACAGCCTTATCAGGTAAATACTTTCGATTTCATATTGTATATGATAAAAATAAGGCTTAAACAGTCAAGTAAGTTGCCAATGGCCTCACTAGGCAAGAATTTATGGGCAGATCTGTTTGACTGCAAACTCCATTCTCTAAACCACAGATGCTATCCCCATCATGAAGAATTAGTAGTACTTTTATTTTTTAGCACCTGTGGCATTGTTTTTGGTACTTCACATGGTTTTGTCCATTTAACAATTATAACAACTATAGGATGTAGGTACAGACCAAGATATGATATTCTCTTCAGCTTGACGAAAGCCTAGTCAGGCTTCTTCCTGAGTTTTAGCCCCTGACCTCCCTTTTTCTTAGAGCGTTTACTTTTGAAAACCTGTAATTGTAAACCTTTTCTCTGACCTTTGGGGATGTAAGTCTTTTAACGCATCTAGGCTGTTTTACAACTTAGGACTGTCTTTCTCAAAGAGCTAGGAGCCAACCCCATGAAATGTAATCATCAAGAAGACAGCACCCCTAAGTCCCAATCTCTGTGAGAAGATAGGAACCAAATCTTGGCAGGGTGTTGCCCCAAGTTGTATAACTATTTCCTCTCAGAAAAATACAAGAAAGATGACATTCTCTTCGAGTAAGGCCAACTGGCAAACACAGATGACCTATGATCTTCCTCACCCAATTCTTATAAACTCTCCCACCTTGGCTTCAGTGGAGTTGAATTCAGATTGCTTTCTGTTTTTTCTCCCTTTAGCAACAGCCCGGATAAAGTTTTCCTTAGCTGTTCAAATTTGTCCAGTGCAAGTTTTGCTTTGATAGTGCTTTTTGACACCATTTTAAAGATAAGAGCCCTGAAGCACAAAGACGAACTACTTCTCCCAGGAACACATGATTGGTAGAGCTGGGCAGTCCAGTTTTAGGGTCCTGCATGAATCGTTATACTCAAAGGGAAATAGTACATTCACAGTGTTACAAGGAAGCATAAAGCTGAAAGCCATGCTTATGAAGAATAAGAAGGTATGAAGAACTTGTATGAAGAACAAGTCAAGCAGATCTGGTTCAGATCCAGGAGGTTCTTCTCAGTAACCTTCAAGCCTTCGATGATCACAGTAACAGCTCCTGAGGTTTGTGCCTGTCTGTTCTTGTGGCAGAGTGGAAGCACAAAGGCCCTCATTTCCTCCACTGGTTTCACCACTCTCTTGACCTTTCAACAGGAAGGTCACAAACACTACTGAGGGATGGTGAGCTAGTGTGTGTGACATTTCTGAGTGATATCTCACTACATTACTTAAGGTCAAGAAATAAATGTGAATTGGCCCCTTTTTAAGGATAATCACGTCTAATGTAAATGTCATTTGATAGGATTAAGGATGCTAAATGGAAGACTAAATTATGGGGTGCAAAGACAAGTTTAGTCAAGAAACTAGCATGTGTACACGGAGAACAAAGGAAATTGTGGAGAGACATGTTTCTTTATGCTGAAAAAGGCCTTGATTTGAAATGCTTATGTATTAATTTCAACTGAGGACAATGTAGGCCAGCTCTGTGATGTGCCTGTATTAGAAGGGCAAATGGGATCCTCTCATCGCTTTATGAAGAACTAGAATAAGTCAAAGCAACCACTGATTGCAAATTAAAATGCTAATTTCTACTCATTTTAATTTCTGATAAATTCCTACTGAGAGCTACTGATTTTAGAAACTTGCAAGCATCCTCAGTGGCTTGCGTTCTATTTTGTCCCCAGGAGTTTGCCGCAAGGGTCAATTGGTTTCGGGCTCTATTATGAGGAAGTCTAAAATGCTCTCAGGAAGAGTGAATGCCATGTTGGTGGAGAAAACACATTTCAATTTATGAAAGGCAAAGAATTTTAGGCCATTTAATGTTCTCTTGAATGCACAAAAGAGTTGAGGAGACCAGCTTTTAAGGACCGTAAAATACACAATCCTTAAGGATGATAGGCCAGTGGTTAGTAGGTAGTAGCAGTAACTGGAATGTGCAATCTAAGCTTTACTGAATGCTTACTAAATGCCTATGAATGGCTGAAAGGCCTTATCCACGTTAGGCATTTTAATCCTCAAAAAAATCCTTTAGATGCTATTATTATTCCCCGTTTACAGCCCAGAATAGTAAAGCAGAGAATGTCAGGCATTGCCCAAGGCCATACAGCTGGGTAGCTGAGATTTGAACCTACAGGCTGACAACAGGTTCATGCTCTTTTAACCACTAGAATGCCTAGGGGTACTGTGGTTGTGGAAGGGAGCACTGCATACTGTGTATCGCTGAAAATCACTAAGACCAAATTTGTTGGAGGGAGGACTGTCCTTTGCTTTAATCTGTGCCTGGAAAGCCAGAGAAGAGGAAGCATGGGAAATTATAAAAGCTTTTCCTTGAGTGGAGGATATGACAGTTCACATAAGAACATAACTATAACAGGGATCATTTCCAATGAATTCAGTTACTTGGTGGAGCTCCTGGAGGGGAATACAGAACCCAAACGCCCAGAGGTCTACTAGATAATGAACAAAGTCAATACTATAAATATAATTGACAGTGCACTAACTTCCCAGAAGTGAGGGCAGACTGGTGTTAAAACTGAATCACAATCGGATAACAAATCTCTCAGGTGAAATAGAGCCTGAATTCTTCAGGCTGTTGAATTCACCGCATAGAATGAATAGCATATGGTGATGTGGGCATACATTCTAAATGTGACAGTACCAGGCGGATATTGGTAACTTACCTCTTTATAGCACTTCTTCTTAGCACTCAACAATTCATAAATAATTCACTGAACTATTTGTTTAGTGTCTACTGCCACTATTGGAACATTAAGCTCTGGACAGGCAGTTAACCATGTTCCTAACAATGAACCAGACATGCAAAGTCACGCTATGATAGCACTCGTGTTACAGTGAGAGAGACAGATAATTGTAATGCTGCATAAATGAAATTAACTGAGATATTCAATACTGTGAAGAAAATCCAAAGGATACTGTGAAAGGAATCCCGAGGTGAGGGGTTATGTGAATAATCTTCCATTTGACCAAGAAATCACTTTACAGAATTGAAAGTGTCTACATTAAGTTGTCCGCTAGGGAAGAGTTTGGAATTCATACTCAGTTTACAGAAACAAATACAATTACAGTGTATGCATAGTCAAAAGTTGAATGTGCGTTATCATACTTGTTATACAGCTAGAGGTGATGTATAGCTAGAGAATGGAAAAGGAGGGCATAGTACACAGTTGTGTACCACTGAATTCACCTCAATATTACACTTTGAGCCAGGAATGGAGATTGAGGATGATACGTAGGAGACCCAGGAAAGCATGGCATTGCAAAAGCCAACCCCCCAAAAGACTGTTTCCGTCAAGAGATGCTGCTTCTGAGTCAGCAAAGAAGGTGGAGACCAATGTGAGAACCTAGACAGGCATGGTGAGTTTTGTTGAGGGTACAGATACCTTTTTTTAAAAAAAAAATTTTATGTCTTCATTTTGTTTTGTTTTGGTTTTTTTTTTAAATGTTTTATTTATTTCTAGGAGAGAGAGAGAGAGACAGCATGAGCAGGGGCGGGTCAGAGAGAGAGGGAGTGACAGACTCTGAAACAGGCTCCAGGCTCTGAGCTGGCAGTCAGCACAGAGCCCGACGCGGGGCTTGAACCCACGAACCGTGAGATCATGACCTAAGCGAAAGTCGGACGCTTAACCGACTAAGCCACCCAGGCGCCCCGTCTTCATTTTGTTTTGAGAGACAGAGACAGAGAGTGAGCAAGGGAGGGGCAGAGAGGGAGACACAGAATCTGAAGCAGGCTCCAGGCTCTGAGCTGTCAGCACAGAGCCCAACGTGGGGCTCGAACCCACGACTGTGAGATCATGACCTGAGCCAAAGTCGGATGCTTAACCGACTGAGCCACCCAGGCGCCCCAAGGGTACAAATGCTTTTTGGATAGGTAGAAAAGCAGAGGACAAGAGACAGAAAACAGACAAAACAGTCAACAATGTTTTTGTCTTTGAAAGGCTCACAGTCTGAGAAGCAAGACAGAATAGATTCATGAGGAGAAAGATCTTCAAACAAACATGGCAGTTCTAGTCGTACCATCAATGATCCAGAAGAGCCACAGAGAAGGATGAGCTAGAGCAGCCAGGGAGAACTTCCAAGGATACAAGACTTGATGTTTATCTTCAAGAAATGAGGAATTAGTTGAGAGAAGAGAGAGAGAAAGGATGTTCTAGCCAAGGTGTTTGACCAATGTAGGCAGGTGGGAAAAATCCGTTGATCTTCTGAGTTGCAACAGAATTTTTTTTTTCCTCAAGATAATGGAGGATACAATTGAAGAGGCTAAGATCAACAGCACACATTTCTGTGAAGGTTCAGTACGGTTCTCGGGTGAGGTTTTTGAAGTGGAAAAGAAAGCAACTGTTTTCTCACTGACACAACCCTTAGAGTGGGGAAAAAGGTAGCGAATCCAGTAAAACGGATTTACATCCAATACTTTCAACTTCTGGCACAGATACCAATACTTATTTTCAGTGATCGTTTATGAAATTAAAAATAAAACAGGTAACATTCACTCATTTTAAACACAACCCCTCCCCCTCTGCAAATCTAGCTTTTTAATAATAAAAAAAAAAAGGTCGACATGGGGTTTGGAATTGTGGTTTAAGACAATTTGGGTGGCAGGCCAAGCATTTTTGAAATGAGTTTCCACACATTTGCTATCGAACCTGTTGTTGCATTTGAGCAGAATATTCTGTGCAGTGAGATATGCAAACTAAGAGATTTAATATTTCAAGCCTTCAAGATGAATGTTACAACATCTGAATGAAAATAAATGCCATGATTATTCAATTACCTTGCATCCCTGGGTCTCATTTACCCTCAGTTTTCCCAGCATGCTGATCTATTTATAGGTAAACTGAATAATTCTCCCTAAAGGGGATAATATACTCTTACTGACGACTTGCCCCCAAACACCCTGATTCCATAGCATCAATACGTAAATTTACTATCTAGAAACAGTTGCTTATGTGCATCATGTCTGACCTAAGCCACAGCTGCCAAAAAGACTGAATTAGCTTAATCTTATTTCACTTCTTTTTGGTGGTGTTCACCTTTTCAAATATAGCCGGTTGTGGTAATCTGTGAACTGGAGGCACAAACCACAGACACCTCCACTACACTGATGATGGCTCTGCAGCTTTCTGCTGAGGACATTCCCAAACGATGCCTGACACAACACTACAGCGTCCATGTTTGTCCACGAGCAGTTGATGAAACTAAGATGCTGAGAGTTGATGACTCATCTTAGCTTGCCACTCCTTCACTGATGTTTGGCAATGTGTTTAAAGGAATAAGCTAGGTGGAGTGTTTTACCTCCTGTTATCAAGACAATACCGACTAACTTTAAGGTTTAGAGGCGGTGTCTTTTTTTCCTTCTACACCAACATGGTCTGTCAAGATAACAGGTGCATCCAATACTGATTGACAGATGTGGATTTCTACTGTAATTCATTTATTTTAAGTTGGTCTGATTTTCGTCACAGCTTAGATAATTTTTAAAAATGCATGGGGGAGGGCACTTGTGGGCATGAGCACTGGGTGTTATATGTAAACCAACTTGACAATGAACTATTTTTAAAAAATAAATAAAAGTGTGTACACACACACACACACACTCCTCAGTAGGTAGCGGTGGCTCCTATCCAGCTGTACAAATCCTAACCTCGAGCCTCCTTGCTCTCTTTTCCTCACTGTTCTCATCATCAAGTCCCATGGGCTCTATCAGTACAAGGATCTCAAAACCTGATTCTCACCTTCTCTGTCTCCACACTAGTCTAAGCCACCATCTTCTCTTCATGAGCCTCTTAATGGGTCTCTTGGCTTCCGCTCCTCCTTGTAAAGCCATTCTCCACATAAACGCCAAAGTAACATTTTAAAATTGTTCCTATAAAAAATCCTCTTCACATATTACCAAAGATGGAAGCTGACAGTCCAAGATTGTGATCAAGGGACAGTAATCTAATTGGGCCAGCCCAAGTCATACCCCACCCCTTTGATCAACAGACACAATAAGCCCTCCCCATAACCCCAAGCTAACCATGCTGAATGAATTCTCCTTAAAGAAAAGTAGGGGTTCTGATATCAGATGAAAGGGAAATAAATGATCCATAGTAAAAACAAAAGATATGTATTATATGCTCATGATGAAATTTTCAGATTGGTTCACAATGAAATGAGAAAAAAATATGACACATTGAAATTTTTATAAAGCTAAGTATATCCAATTTTAAAATTTTTCTATATTTTTATTGTCCTTTCGAGTTTATGTTGGTGATAAAATGTCCTTCCTTCTAATAAATTATAGCAATAGCAGATTACAGTTTTTGTTTTGTTGTCTTTACTTAGCAAAATAAGGTTAGCAACACTATGACAGTACTCAAATATATTATTTAATTTTACTTGTTCATATTCCCCAAACCTTTGGGAATCCTTAATTTAGAGCACATATTTCTGAAGTATATTCCAAACTGCAACTGAGGTTGCCTTACACAAAAGGAGAGGAGAAGCTTATTAGTTTATTTTCAAATATGCTCAGAAGTGCTGGATTAAAAAATATTAAAAGAGGGGAAAAAAAGGTACCCTCCTACGGAACTTTTCAGAACCTTAAAAATGGTACCCTACACGGTGAATCCCTCCCTCTAAAAGATTCAACATACAGCATATCCCACAATTATTTGGCCACAGAATTCTCTCATGAAGAATCAACCTGAGAGATTCATCCTTGGAACCGCTAATCTAGAAACACATGAAACACTCCATCCAACCTTTGAGGTTTGCTAGTAAATCTAAATGCATCATTATACTTTTTATAAAAAGAGAAAATGAAGAAACACAAACAAAATTAAGATGTAAATTCTTAGTGTCATATTGCCCTTGACTACAACCTTAGTATTTCCGAAATATTCTTTCCTTAGCTTGGGCTGCACATTTGTAAAAAAGTAATTCTCATCCACATGCTTATATATTCCCAAAGGACTGAAATATGAAGCCTTTGTATGAATTTGAAACAATATCTTTAAACCATTACTGAAGTTGTATTACTGTTGCCAGAGTAACTGTCAAGTATCACCAGGCAGGGGAAGGCAGAGAAGCTCTCTCTAGGTATCAAGCACTGAAGAAAGCAAGAGGCTTGGAAACTTGTGATGGAACAGGTGTTACAGAGTTAACATTTCTGTACCTGTAGATTAGAGTTAACAAGGTCAATTTAATGACAAAGAGTCATGAGACAGTTACACTCAATTCCTCTCCAAAAGGAAAAAATAAATACTTTAAAAAATACCAAGTAACATGCTCCTTGCTGTAAAGTTATGCTGGTTACATAACAGGACACACGTAGTTTTGTAACTTCAGCACTTGTTTATAGAGGTCTTATGCTGTAGAAGAAAATTTAGTACATCCATGGAGTAGCAATGGGGGTTCTGATTTACTCATTTGGATAGAATTTACTGAAGCCATGTGGAGAAGTGAGAAAGCCAATATACTAATGTTAAGTAGATTGAAAAAAGGGGAAAATAATGATAATCAGAAAAGTAACAGATGTTATTAAACATCTGTATCACTGATAGAAAATGAAAGTATGAAGTAATACTCATTTATGAGGGTAGGAACATCCATCCTATTTCATTCTTCTAACCCTCCAGTTCTTCTCATACTTAATATTAATAGATACTCAGGGTAGAATGGCACTATTTTAAGAAAGAAAGCACTAACAGGGAGGCATTCTTGGGGTGGGATTGGGGAGAATGCTTTGCTGTGGACTCAAGATGCAAGTATGGCCGTAGGTCTCAGTATACAAGGGAAGATATCATCTCCTGTTGGGGTAGGGTTTGGTGATGGGGAAATAGAAGACAAGGCTAGATCACAGCACACGGGCACCAGGTAGTGTGTAGTGCAGCCCCTGCCCTGAAGTTAAGTGACGTGATGTAAGAGGGAATGTCTAAGTTTATCTCTAGAATTCCCAGGCCAGATACCATTAAAATATAGAAAAAGGCAGGGATGTAGACTTTCTCCAGGTGTGCACACAGTGCATTTACCTTTAGCTCTCAAACACAGGGAGCAAATAGAGGGATGTTAAAACAACAACAACACGCTAAGATCATCATTTCAAAGAAGGATCCAAAGTAATTCAGAGAAGAGAACATCATTTCTGGGATGATGAGAAAAAAGATCAAAACTGGGGCACAGCGCAAAAGACACTCAAAATCATCATGTAGTGTGCTTTCTCAGTGACATCTCTCAGTGACTGACAGTTCTAAGGATGTACTAAATTTTCTTCTAAAAGCTACAGACAAACCAACTCATACAATCGCCAACACTACCGTCACCATTAGCACCATGACCATTCCCACCATCCTCACCATCATCATCATCATCATGGTTGCCAAGACAGCTAACAGAGAGGGAATACTTACCATGGGTTTATCATCATTCTTAACCCTTTACATGAATTAACTCTTTAAGTGTAAACATTCTTCAAAACTCCAGCTGAAATTTTCCCTCTCTTCTTAGAGATTTCCTCTCCTTCCGGAAACCCAGTTATGTAATGGAAAAGAACGTAATGCCACATCATGATACAGATATGTTATTTATTTACTTTCTTAAAGGACATACTGTGCCTGGCTCCACTTTACGCCTCTCAGTGTACCCAGCTACTAAAAACTGCACAATAAACCTTTTTTGGTAAATAAACAAAATAAAAATATAATGATCTCCTATTTTTAAGACTCACTGTCATTTGGAATACAAGCATGCCTTTGGATAGATCACTCAAAGAAGTCGTTTAATTACCCTCATTTACCTATGTCAAACTGTGTATCTTCAAAATTACCAGAAAAAAGAAAGACAAATTACAAACAAATCTTATGTTAGTTGTGATAGCAAACTACGAGTTGATCGTTAGCATATAAAGTGTGCAAGTACATATCACATTGAAAAAAAATCCCAGAATAATTGTGCTATCGGATATTTATGCATTACACTCTTGATTTGCAAGAAATGTTTATTCATTAGTCATGCCACCGAAGGCATAAAGGGCAAAGAAATGTCATCCAGAAAACAACTTTGCTATACTTGTTGGGTGCTTCTGGTGGTGGTGGTTGTTGCCTTCAGCAGCATTTATCACATAAAAAAATCTGTCTAAACCTAAAGCACATACAATGTTAGTATACTTTTCATTCCAAAAATGTTTTTGACCAGTTCAATCTGAGCAACCAACATAGCTTCCTGAAGAAGCTTGTGAGAATAATTACTTGATAAGTGATTTGCTGCTCTATTTTACAAATATGGATAGTTGGGAGCAGGGATCCGATGATTTGCATGAGGGTGCGGTAGTATAAATCAACTAACCAAGTCTTCCTGGACACAGAGACACAGGTGCTCAGCTTCCCTTGCAGCCGTGGTCATGTGACTGAGAACTAGCCAATGTAAGCTGAGCAGAAATTTCCAGGCTGGCTCATAAAAACTTCCCACATACGAACCCTCAGGCATTTTTCTGTTTGAATCCATGGGCAAACACGGTGGTCTCAGGAGCCACAAAGTTAAGCTGAAGAAAAGCACGAGATAGAAGAAGCCTGAGTGGCTGAATCACAACCTGTAAGAATGCTGATTAAGGACAACTGTTTTGGACTTTACATGGATTAGAAAAAAATTCTATTATAGTGAGTCAACTAAAGCACCACGATCTGAGAGTTTACCTTCTAGACCAGCTAAGGTGCATTACTAACACAGAAATTGGCATCTGGAGGTGAGATGTTGCTATAATCAAAGCCTTAAGCTGGCTTAGTAGTCACAGAGTACATGGTTAGGAAATATCTATCTGAGGCTGGAAAGATGGAGATCCTGTGTTATTGGAGCTAACATAAGTCCATCAGGTGCAATGATGTGAAGACCAACTAAATGCTCCGGGAAGCAGACAGGAAAAGTTAGATACATCACTGTATTTATTACAATGGCCTCATGCTGGCGCATCTTCTTTTTCTTTGGCGTGTCTCCAGAGTAGAGTTTTCATGATCCTTTGCAATTCATGGTGGTGCATGACCGAATTCCAACCTTGTGGAATGAGTGGAGTGGTCTGTGCTACTTTCTAGGCTTGGCTACCAAAATCACCTGTACATGATACACTATGCTCTTCTCTCTTATAGCCTGAGGCACACAAGACAGAGACCTTGAAAGCCACCTGGTGCCAGCGGCAGAGCCATGAGATGGAAGAAGGCTGGATCCATGAATCACTACTTGGAAGATAGATGATGGCTGATCAGGGACACTTGCTTTGGACTGAGTGTACAATGAATAAGCTCCTATTGTATTCAGACACTAAGACTCAGGGTCTTTGCTTTTACAACTGACAGCATTACCCTAGATTCATACCTATGTTAGAGAAAATTGAACATAAAATGATTTCAAGGGTCCAAATGCTGCTTCTCCTAATATTCTACCCTAACCTCACTATGATGATGCACAGGACAGACAGAAACCAATCATACATACTTACTCTTTAAGACAATTTTTACCTGCAGAACAACTATGAAGAGTAACCCAAGATGGACACATCTTCCCTTGGCCATTCGTGGCCTTTTAGTGTTTGCTGTAAACTGAGTCTATTCTTTAGAAAACGAAGCTTTGATAGGCTAACGCCATCAGAAAAGTAGAGGCATTATTCGTGCAGAAGCCACTAGGCTAAGGTTCTTTTCCAAAGAGTTTTATTGATTTAGACAAATGTGTTTCCAAATATATTTGACATGAATAGGCATGGGTGTTTAATGAACAGTTTTTTCTACTGAATGTCCTTTTCCTCAAGGTTTTCTTGCAAGCAGCTTGACATGTGTAGGTAATGATGGAAAAATATGGAGACTCACATCTTTACCTTTTTAAAAACTTTTTCCTATTCTAAGAAATCTCACCCTGGCTATTATAAATCTTGGCTCTAAATAACCAACAGCATATATTATACCTCTGTAGGAACAGATCTCTGCAAATCTCCTTTATGTAAAGTTGCTGTATTTATCCAACAGGTGTGTGTGTGTGTGTGTGTGTGTATAATTCAATTACATATTCAGTTCAGAGGCATAGAGAAGACTATGCTAGAATTCATGGATTCAATGTTGAGCTGTGAGACTCTCTGAAAATATAATATGCTTTTTTTTTAAAAAAAATTTTTTTTAATGTTTTATTTATTTCTAGGAGAGAGAGACAGCGTGAGCAGGGGAGGGACAGAGAGAGAGGGAGACACAGACTGAAACAGGCTCCAGGCTCTGAGCTGGCAGTCAGCACAGAGCCCGACGCGGGGCTCGAACCCACAAACCGCGAGATCATGACCTCAGCGAAAGTCGGAAAGTCGGACGCTCAACCGACTAAGCCACCCAGGCGCCCCTGAAAATATAATATGCTTTTAAAGGCATATTTTTATTCTGATTATTACCTTTTGAAAGTGAAATGAAAGAAGAAGATACTTAATAAATTATAGACACTTCTGAAAAATTGACAAGGGGCTTATTACTTCTGTTTCAGTTTTTCAGTTTTATGAATTCCTCTGGTGTTACTGGGAATTAAGTTTTACTATAATGATACTTCGCTAAGGTCAAATTAATTCCAATCACTTCAAAATCCAAAGTTTGGTATTACATACTCTGCTTTCTCATCATCTCACTTCTTATTTTATTAGCTGGAGAGGCTGAGGCCTAGAGAAACTACCTGTAAATGTGTATCTGACTTTATAGCCCTCTGTGATGTGTAGCATATTTCTCTTATGAACACTGAACATAGCGATAACCCCTAAAAATGTAGCTCTACCCCAGTGTTGAGGTTGAGCCCCAAGTGGTGATATTTTCTACAGAGTTCTCCCTGCAAAGATGGCCCCTCAGTTTGTCTAGTCACAAAGGTGCCTCATTATATTTGATCTCAAAACTTTCACTTTCCCCAATCCCCTCATGTGGATGTCATCCACAGAAATGAAGCCACCAGGCATCAGGCCCCAAACCAGCCTGATGTCACAGCTACAAACTCTCAGTTACCAGCAGGGCAAAGGGGGACTGGAGGCTCACATTACATACTACACTTAGGATTCTAGAGGCTCTGAGCACTCAGACTCGGGTTCAGAAGCTCAGGATCCCAGCTGTGAACTAACCTAGCACCACCTCTGATAAAGGAGAGGTGGCATCCTTTGAAAACAAACTGTCCCGCTAGACTTTGAACTTTTGGAGGATTGGGAGCATGTCTTGTTTGTTGTATCCTCAGAATCTACCAAGTACTGGGGCATGGTGGGCTGGCATCTGAGAATGTCTGTGGGATGGCATAGTAAATAAGGAAGAAGTCCTTGACCAACCACAGTGACATACTGCAACGGAACACCTGTTATTCCTAAATTAACTACGGTGATATGAATCCCCCAAATAAGGCAGAGAAAGAAAACACCCAGTAATGGCTGCGGTTTCTTCCAAGTGAATCCTGTCATGTGTGTGGGAGCCTGTAAGTATACACCCTCTGTTAGCTACAATCTATGCATTTCGTTTGTTTAGCAAGATCTATCATACTTGCGGTAGATAATTCGGGTAACACAAGAAGAGACTACAAAGAAGTAAAAATCCCCTAAAAGTCTATCACAGAAAAAAAAACTCCCATCATTCATGTAAACATCTTTCCAGGTAAGGCTTTTTAGGTATGTCTATGGTTATGCTTCCTATAATTTATTTTTATTTATGCTTTTGCTATACGGGTTGTACTTTTCTTCTTCTTACAAAATGAAGGGGCATGTATATGTGACTTGTTTATTTTATCCGTGGTCACTTTTGTAACATTAAATAATACATTTTTAAGCTTTATTTTAATTCCAGTAAGTTAACATACAGTGTTACATTAGTTTCGGGAGTATAATATAGTGATTGAACACTTCCATACAATACCCTGTGCTCATCATGACAAGTGCTCCCCTTAATCCCTAGCGCCTACTTCACCCATCCCCAAACCCCCTCCCCTCTGGGGACCGGCAGTGTGTTCTCTGGGGTTAAATCTATTTCTTGGTTTGTTTCTCTTTCTCTCCTTCCCTTTTATTTGTTTGTTTGTTTTGTTTCTTAAATAGTACATTTTAACAAAGTTTTAATTTATTAAGTTCAAATATAAGACAATACTTAAGGAAAAAATATAAAAGATTAATAACAATTTACTTATATTTCCTTGTAGCATGCTCCAAGATTTATATACCCTTTTAATCTAGAGAAATTATCATTAATTATTGTATGTAGTATAACATTTCCTTTCTTTTGCATAGTATTTCCAATAGACATTGTGAAAGATTACATGTTCAAATGATTTTGAATGCTCATTCTACAAATCTTTGAGTTTTTTTTAAAGTTTATTTACTGGGGGGGGTTACAGGAAGAGAGAGGGGGAGAGAGAGAAACCCAGGCAGGCCCTGCACTGTCAGCATGTAGCCCAAAGCAGGGCTCAATGCCACAAACCAGAGATCATGACCTGAGCCAAGATCAAGAATCAGGCGCTTAACTGAGCCACCCAGGTGCCCCCAAATGCTCTGAATCTTTGAATTTGTGCACAGTGCTTCTGTCTTCTTTTTATGTGGACAATAGCAGAGCTGATGATAATATAACTTAATTACACAGTTTTGGCTCAAATTTTGTACATCTTGTTGCATTGTCTTTTGCAATACAATGTTGCAGAGGAAAAAGTCTGAATCCAAGGTAGTTTTTTCTTCTATAATTTCTTTTACATGTACCCTTGTAGAAATATTAATAGATCCCTGCATCCCAATAATTACCACAGTTGTCTTTTTTTCCTTTTCTAGTTTAATCGAGATATAATTGACTAATAAAATTGTATATATGAGTAATGTGATGATTTTGTATATGCTTTCATTGTGAAATGATTACCACAATCAAGTTATTTAACATTTTTATACCTCATATAGTTATTGTGTGTGTGTGTGTGTGTGTGTGTGACAGAGAGAGAGAGAGAGAGAGAACTGTAGGATCGCCTCTCTTAGCATATGTCAAATATACAGTATGGTATTATTAACTATAGTCACCATGCTGTACGCTGGCTCCCCAGACCTTATTCATCTTAAAACTGAAATTTGTACTCTTTGATCAACATCTTCCTATTTCTTCCATCCCCAGGTCTTAGCAACCACCATTCTACTCTCTATTTCTATGACAGTTCATATTTCTTTTCTTAGATTCCACATGTAAGCGAGATCATATAGTATTTCTCTTTTCTCCCCCCTCTGGCTTCTTTTACTTATCCTAATGTTCTCCAAATTAATCCATGTTGTTACAAAAGGCAGGATTTCCTTTCTTTGACATTGATTAATAATGCATTTTGTGCGTGTGTGTGTGTGTGTGTGTGTACATTTAATTCCGAGGGGCAGAGTTTATCCAGTGATGGACACTTATATTTCTACATCTTGGCTACTGTGAATAATTCTCCAAACAACACAGGAGTGCAGATAACTCTCCAAGATCCTGATTTCGTTTATTTTCGATACATACCCGGAAGTGGGATTGCCAGATAAGATGGTAGTACTATTTCTAATTTCTGAGTGTCCTTCATACTGTTTTCCATTACAGCTGCACCAGTTTACAACCACCAACAGTGCAGGAGGATTCCCTTTTTGCCACATCCTCACCAAAACGCATCTCTTGTCATTTTGATACGAGCCATTCTAACAGATGATGCTGAGCATCTTTTCATATACTTGTTGTTAACCTGTATATCTTCTTTAGAAGAATGTTTTCTTCAGGTCTGATGCCTGTTTTTATGAATCAAGTTGTTTGACTATTATTGAGCTGTATGAGTTCCTTAATGTATTTTGGATACTAACCACTTATCAGATACATAGTTTGCAAATACTTTCTCCCAATCTGCAGGTTGTCTTTTCATTTTGCTGATTGGTTACTTTGCTTTACAGAAGCTTTTTTGGTTTTATGTAGACCTTCTTGTTTACTTTTGCTTTTGCTGCTTGTGTGTTTGGTGTGATGTCCAAAATATCATTGCCAAGGCAAACCTCAAGAAGCTTTTTCTCTGTGTTTTTTTCTGGAAGTTCTAACGTTTCAAGTAGTTAATTTTTTGTGTATGGTGTAAGACAAGGAGATCTGATTTCATCCTTTTGCATTCATATATCCAGTTTCCCTAGCACCGTTTATTGAAGAAATTCTCCTTTCCTTATTTTGTGTTACTGGCACCCTTGTCAAAGAATAGGTAACAGTATATATGTTGATTTATTTCTGGGCTCCCTATTTACTTCCATTGGTCTATACATCTGTTTTCATGCAAGCCCCATACTATTTTTATTGCGATAGCTGGGTAATACAGTCTGAAATCAAGATTATTTTGGCTATTTGTAACCTTGTGGTTTAACACAAATTTTAGGATTTTTTTTTCTATTTCTGTGGAAAATGCCATTGGAATTTTTATAGGGATGGCACTGAATCCGTGTATCACTTTGGGTATAATGCATGTTTCAACAATGTTAGTTCTTCTAGTTCATGAACATGGAATATCTTTCCATATATTTGTGTCTTCTTTAATTTTTTTATCAACATCTTTTAGTTTTCAATATATAGTTCTTTCCTCTCCCTGGTTAAATTTATTCCTAAGTATTTTATTATCTTTGCTGTTATTGCAAATGGGATTGTTTTCTTAATTTCCCTTTGAAATAGTTTAATGTTAGTACATAGATATGCAGCTGCTTTCTTTATGTCGATTTTGTGTCCTGCAGCTTTGCTGAATTACTTTTTGTTTTGTTTTGTTTTGTTTCTAACAAGTTTTTGGTGGTCTTTTGAGTTCTCTATATGTAAGATAATGTCCACAGCAAATGGAAAATTTTATTTCTTCCTTCATGATTTGGATGCCTCTTATTTATTTTTCTTGCCTAGTTGCTCTGGCTACAGCTTCCAGTACGATGTGGAACAGACGCAGTAACACTGGGCATTCCTGTCTTGTTCCTACGCTTCACAGAAGGGCTTTCAGTTTTTCATGACTGAGTATGATGTTAGCTGTGGGCTTGTCATATTATGCTGAGGTATATCTCTCTATATCTAATTTCTTGAGAACTTTTATCACGAAAGGATGTTGAATTTAGTAAAATGCTTTTTCTGCATGTATGATGATGATATGATTTTTATCCTTCATTCTGCTAATGTAGTGTAGCACATTTATTGATTTTTGTGTGTTGAACCATCCTTGCAACCCAAGGATCTCATTGAGCATGCTGTCTAATCCTTCCACTGAGTTGATATATGTGGTTTGTTGTTTTTTTTTTTAATAAGAATTTATGCGTATATATTCATCATGGGTATTGGTCTGTAATTTTCCTTTCTTGTAGTGTCCTTGTCTGATTTTGTTATCAGGGTCATGCTGCCCTCATAAGACAAGTTTGGAAGTATTATCTCCTCTTCAGTTATTTGGAAGAATTTGAGAAGGGCTGGTATTCCTTCTCCTTTACATGTTTGGTAGGAAGTCATCAATGAAACCACGTGGTCCTGGGCTTTTCTTTTATGGGAGTATTTTTATTTATAGATTCAATTTCCTTACTTGTCATTGTTTTGTTTTGGTGCTTTGTAATATATATTGCTTTGTAATAAATATGCCTGAAACATCTTGACTCATTTTAATCTATAGACTTGAATTTGAGTGTATCTTAAAAATCATTCTTTTTGTTCTGATGGTATAACCATTAGATGTAGGGTTAATATTCATTTCTCGCCTCCATATCTATAATCTTTTCCATAATTAAATAAGTCAACACAAGAATTTAGAGTAGTTTTTAAACAGAATAAATGCTCAAAATATTAATCACGAATATGATTAATTGCTTTAACGTCTCCTTTTTTCTTATATTTTGGCTGACTTGGTCTTGCCCTCCCTTTTACAGACTCAGCTCTGTAGTGTTGATTTTTCACTTTGAGTTTCTAATGAGTTTTTAATTTCTGCAATGGCAATTACTTTCTCTTCAGTTTCTTTCCTTATTATGGCTAACTCCCTTTATATCTAATTCCCTTGTATCATCATCTTTGATCTCTTCATTAAAAAACATTAGATGGTATGCTTTACATTTTACTAAATCCCTTCATGTTGTAAAATATTTGTCCAAAAATTTCTTCTAACTCCTTGTGTGTGCCTTCCCAAAATGTGTTCTTAAGCAATCTTTTTCATGTTCTTTTATTTTGGGGCTACATTTTGCATACAATTAACATAGGTTAAGTTATATTATGTCTAGGTATATTTGAATAGTGAGAACAATTCCATGCAAGCCTGCCTTTTGCCCCAAACTACAATGGATGATTTCTCTTTGAAACTCATCCTTGTTTCTTTGAATACTGTTTGGAAAAATCTCTTTAGAACATGAGTAGGAGGGCTAGAATTTATCTACTCTTTTTCATTATTTTTTAATGTTTAGTTTTGTGAGCAAGAGAGACAGACCATGAGTGGGGGAGGGGCAGAGAGAGAGGAAGACACAGAATCAGAAGCAGGCTCCAGGATCTGAGGTGTCAGCACAGAGCCCGACGTGGGGCATGACTCATGAACCGAAGATCGTGACCTGAGCCAAAGCTGGACACTTAACCAACAGAGCCACTCAGGTGCCCTGAATTTATATATTCTTTTTAAAAAAATCTTTCAAGAATGAGTTTGTTTGTTTTCTCTCTCCTGATTCAATTCGTCTGAATCCCCAGAAACAGGGCTGGTGCCACAAAACTGACAGTGTGCCCCGGTGTGTAGAAAGTCCCTTTGGGATTCTGACTTATTTGTCTATTTTTGGGGTGGAATGTCCAAGTGTTTTGTGATCTCTTTGTAGTTTACAACTTAAGAATTTTTCATATTCTCCCAACGATTTCATTGTCTGCTGGCATTGAGGGTAGAGGCGCCCAATCCCTAAGGATTTGTCTCTTAACTTGCCAAAGGGGGAAGTGGTTAATATTTTGGTGCCATTCAAGTGAAGGCCTCGACAAACCATTTGTCTGCAGTGGGAGGAGGAATTTTGAATTACTCCACATCTTCTCTGAACTGCCCCCACCCTGAAAACGTCAGTGTCTCAAAATTAGAGGATACGAGTGACACTGTA
Source organism: Crocuta crocuta (assembly GCF_008692635.1). Lineage (NCBI taxonomy): Eukaryota > Metazoa > Chordata > Mammalia > Carnivora > Hyaenidae > Crocuta > Crocuta crocuta. The sequence goes on from NW_027529596.1 coordinate 3,606,430, forward strand.
TTCAGAATTCTTTCCTGAGACTCCCCTCATACTGCAGCAATCTCTCCAAAGGGGAATGATTTCTCAAACACTCATGTCTTTCTTTTAGTTTGATACAAATGATTCTGTAGTGATATTGAAAGTGTGAAGCATGTTATTGAGAACTTTCTCTAGTAGGAAGGTACATTTTAAAAAAAAGTATTCTGTTACTTCTTTGTATTGCTTCACAGCTTAGTAAGAGAGCGACATTGTGAACGTAAGTATACAATTACCTTTTATTCTAGATGTTTTTCTGAGATTTCTTAATATTAAGAAAATTTTATAAATGAGAGGGAGACAACTGGGTAGATCAGATGAGGGAACATTTCACTGAAGCCTGAAGTTTTTAAGAAGAGAGGCTCTAGAGTTGTTGAAGAACCTGAACTGCTTCTAGAAGATTCTGTCGCAAACCCCAGTGCATGTTGGGCTTATTGCCTGCCTTTCTTTTCTGGAAGTGTTTCATCTCATAGGACCACCAATAGGACTTTTTATAAATCCGGTATCATTCCTACAGATCAGCAGCCTAAAACCAATAGTGTTTCTTCCGGAAAATTTCTTCCTGATCCTTACTGTGCCATGCTCCTGACAAACACCTAAATCCACAGGCATCCAGTTACCACTGGAGAATTCTGGAACTATTACTGATCAGGATTATTAGTGCTATATTTAGTTGTCTTATGCCATTTTGTGGGCTGGCCTAAAAAAATGAAATTCTATTAATGACACATTATGGAGGAATTCATTTTATCTAACAGATGATGAAATAACTTATGAAATACAATCTATCAATAATTGGGCACAAGACTGTATTATGCTGCTGTTTTGTTTGCATTCCGTTATCTCTTACAAGTTGTAGGCCTTTTAAGGGGAGAAAAAATGCCTTACTTACCTTTTTTTAATTATCTACATACTTCACAGGAAAATCACTTCTCTAAAGCTGCGGCTACTTTTTAAAGGGCTTCATTTTTTTTCTTTTATAGTTTATTGTCAAGTTGGTTTCCACATAACACCCAGTGCTCATCCCCACAAGTGCCCTCCTCCATGCCCATCACCCCCCTTCCCTTTTCCCCCACGCCCATCAGCCCTCAGTTTGTTCTCAGTATTCAAGAGTCTCTCATGGTTTGCCTCCCTCCCTCTCCCCAACTGTTTTTCCCCTTCTTCTCCCCTATGGTCCCCCGTTAAATTCCTCCTAATCCTCCTATACGTGTAAACATATGGTATTTGTCCTTCTCTGCCTGACTTACTTCGCTCAGCATAACACCCTCAAGGTCCATCCATGTTGCTACACATGGTCAGATTTCATTCTTTCTCATTGCCATGTAGTATTCCATTGTGTAGATAAACCACATCTTCTTGATCCATTCGTCCGCTGATGGACACTTAGGCTCTTTCCAGGTTTTGGCTATTGTTGAGAGTGCTGCTATGAACATTGGGGTACATGTGCCCCTGTGCATCAGCACTCCCGTATCCCTTGGGTAAATTCCTAGCAGTCCTATTGCTGGGTCATAGGGGAGTTCTACTGTTAATTTTTTGAGGAAACTCCACACTGTTTTCCAGAGCGGCTGCACCAGTTTACATTCCCATGAACAGTGTAGGAGGGTGCCCGTTTCTCCACATCCTCACCAGAATCTATAGTCTCCTGATTTGTTCAGTTTAGCTACTCTGACCGGCGTGAGATGGTATCTCAGTGTGGTTTTGGTTTGTATTTCCCTGATGAGGAGGGATGCTGAGCATCATTTCATGTGTCTGTTGGTCATCTGGATGTAGACTTCATTAAAAAAATTTTTTTTAATGTTTTATTTATTTCTGAGAGAGAGAGAGAGAGAGAGCGCGAGAGAGAAAGAGAGAGACGGGGAAGGTCAGAGAGAGAAGGAGATACAGAATTGGAAGCAGGCTCAGGGCTCTGAGCTGGAGCACAAAGTCAGCACAAAGCCCATCATGGGGCTGGAACCCACAAACCGTGAGATCATGACCTGAGCTGAAGTCGGAGGCTTAACCAACTGAGCCCCCCAAGTGTCCCAAAGGACTTCAGTTTTCATAGTAGTCTCTTACTTATCTTGTTACTTCAATTTGTTCATTAACAATAATTCTACCATTACAGGAAAGTGAGGTCGTGTGAGAGCCATGTAGTGGGTTCCCAGATTTTAAACACATTTCAGTGACTATTTCAAATTCACTGCAAGAAGATACTTAAGAAGCTCTCGGCATTAAGAGGGAAAGGTGTAAAAATACTTTCCAAAAATAGTAATTATCAAGTAAAAACATAATAATAAAAAGTACAATACCGAGTTAAAAAATAAAACATTGAAGAAACTTAGCTGAGAAGTCATTTCTTCCAAGAAACTTCCCCTACCCCTCAGGCTAAGCCAGCCCCCTTGGGTGTCCATAGCTTCCTCTGCGTAATTCTGTTTTCGCACTCCCCACAATGCTTGCGATCATCTGCTTCCACATCTCTTCCTCACTAAACTGTTAACTCTCACTCATGGTAGGACATTCTATTGACCCTTGCTCTCTCAGTGCCCAGGTGCTCTACGTAAAGACTAATTCTCCCTTGGAGGGTAACTAGAATGGTCTACACCTCAAATCTGTAGACAGAAGGTTCTTTGGCTACTCTTTAGCCACTAGGCTTTTTTCTTCCTCTTTATTCTCCTTCTCAAACTGGCAATTCCCCATAAAAGGGATGTGCAGTGGCCAATAGTATGGTTCCAATTCACACAAGTTTAAATTTTACTACCCCTAAATGCCCAGGTGAACTCAGAAGAAACAGGATGAAGATAAATGCCAGTGTTCCTTCAATGGCTTATTCTTCCAATAGCAGCAAATTTTCTGAAGAGCCAACAGGCCCTAAGTCTCAGATCTGCCTAGAGGCAGAGGGCTGCTGGGACTTAAAAACTGTATTTATGATCTTGATTACCTTGTGCTCAGAGACAAAGGAGAGGCTATAGAGAGAACTAGGCACTCTGAGGTTTGCACTGAGGCCACATCTCTTCCAGGTTGCTGTGAACAATGATTGCATATAATGGGGTTACTAAAACAGGCCATCCCTGGGGGACACAGCACATTCTGACGATGGTTGTAGCTTGAGAACTTCCAAATGGCCTTGTCAAACTTTTCATAGAACTACACTGGAATCAAAGACACTTCCATCCAACGTGCCCTCCCTCCCTCCCTCCCTCCTTTTCCTCTTTCTTCCTTCTATTGTCCCTCCTTCCTTCTTTCTCTTCCGCTTTTACTTAGGGTCAGATTTGCACCACGGTCTGACATACGTGCTTTTATAGGAATATGGTTCAAATCTCCGTATTATATCCTTTATTATACTCTCTAACGCACTTCAGACAGGGAACTCTGCATTCAGTTGTCACTAACAGTACTTACCACTTAACAGAAGAAGAGAATCACTTTCATATGAACACATTAACTAATCACACAAATATTAAGCCATTAAAAACTATTCACTATTCACATCTTCACAGTCAAATAATTGTTTACAATTCCCAATGGCCTGTGAATGGCCTTCGGAAACCATCATGGTGTGTGTGTACGTGGGGAGGCGGGCAGCAGGTCCCTACAAAGTCTTAAGTCTAGAGGGTGTTCCCCGGACTCAGTGTTCATATGATGTCCCATGCCCCTGCTTTAGGCCCATCTATAGTCACAACCCCAGGAGGACAGGGTCAATGATCTGGAAACCAGATTCAGATTTCTTCATATGTGAGTCTAATGAGGGACATCAACAAAATATAAAAGGAAGTTTGATATCAACTCTTACAATCTCATTAGAATTATTAAGGATTTAAAAGATAGTTTAGAGAATTTTCTTATGGAGTAAATGAATCTGCTTCCTCATAACTTTCCTCTCTCGACCTCCACTTGATGTCTGCATAAATCTGAGGAGAGAAGCCCACCGGGAGGGCATTGGCCCCCCAGCCTCTCCCCCACAGGTCACGGTGCCACTGTGATGAAACTATTATTAAAAATAGTATCTGGTGTCCCCTTTCTAATTAAACTCTCTGGAAGACGTTATATAAGTCTGCTGCAAATTTGTTTCTAAATTTGCTAAATAATGCCAAATCATTTATAACATCTTGGATGCAACTAGAGCGTTTGCTACTAAATTTATGTCCCATTTCATTGGGGAAAAAAAGAATCACATCCATGTCAAATAACATTTAGCAAATCTCTGCACCTGCATAACTCCACACTTGTCATCAGGGTTATTAAATAACATCTGTTGAGTGGTGGTGCCACTCGCCCGAGTGGAAAAGGTGCCCAATAGTTGTGGGTCAGGACACCAGAATTACACTATTCGGTCTGATATACCATGAGCTCATCACCTGGGTGAGTCACTTACTTTCTGGGGCAGCCAATCAGTCATGAAGTCTAGGGAACGTACTGCTCCTGACCCTCTGGGGTCACGTTGTGTGCCTGTAAGACACAGGCACACACAGGGTCTTGTGCTTCTTTGTCTTCATCCCACTCAGCACCGTATCAGCTTTCTAGGGCTGTTGTAACAAAATGCCCCAAATTGGTTGGCTTAAAACAAGAAAAATGCATTGTCTTATGGTTACGGATGTTCAAAGTCTAAAATCGACGTGCCAGCAGGGCCATGCTTCCTCTGAAACACATAGGACAATCCTTCCTTGCCTCTTCCTAGCTTCCGGTGTTTTCCTGACAATACTTGGCATTCCTTGGCTTACAGCCACAATGCTTCAGCCTCTGTGTTTGCCATCATGATGTCTCCACTTCTGTTTCTCTGCCTGTGTCTCTTCTCTGCATATAAGGACATCAGGCATATGGGATTTAGCCCATCCCAGTGACCTCATCTTGATGAGATCAGCTTCCTGATGTATTCCAAATAAGGCCACATCCAAAAATACAGGGGTTTGATCTTTAAAATATCTTTTGGGGGGAACACAACACAACCCAAAACTTTCATTAAGATTGGAAAACTGGTATCCTTAAGTTAAATATATTTGAATGTGTTCTTTAAAATCTGATTTCTATGCCTCTTACAATGAACTGGGCATTACTCATGGTGTCCCACATCCATGTTTCCAGAGTTCTGAGCTAATCTCTAGAACTTCTCATTTATAATGCAGATGCATTAGAAGCAAAGAAATCTTTATTCCTTTGGATATTTCTTTACTTTTGTAAAACACCTGAAAATAAATAGATTATCCAGTCAGCTCAAATCTCAAGCGACATCTTAGTCCTCATGTTTCTATTAAAGTATCTCAATATCTTATTCTAATAGGTGGTCAGGAAAAAGGGCTTTTTTCCCCCTTTAATCACAATTTACTGTGCACAGCTTTTGTAATGAGTTGTAGCCCAATGTTGCAGAAGACTTAGCTTGACCATAAGTGGGAGGATGATCCATCTGGTGCAGCTGGCAAGCTGTTGGCATACCGCCAGGAGCCAGGGGACCTTCCAGGAAGAAATTTCTGGGGGGAAAGATGAAGCTTTGCCCAGGGAACTTAGAAATAAAGCTCCGGCCATACAAAGGCTGAGGAACTGTTGAATATCTCAATAAGTTCAATGCCTCTGTTTGTCTCTAGGCCCTTGGGACTGAAGTCTGGGATCTGTGGTCATGGGGGTGGTTCACTTAGTACTGATCGAAAGAGCTATTTTATGAGCACTAAGCGACTCTCCATAAGACACTGAGGCACAGAAAGTATTCGTTACTTGAGTGTATCCAGTACTTCCCTCAGACCTGGGCAAGAGAGGTCTGGTGTCTGGTTTCATCAGGCTGCAGCCCCTCTCCCTGGACCCCCTTCAGGTGAGGGTTCCACACAGCTAAGGCGATAGGGCCACATACTGCCTACGCTCTTAATTCTAGGCCATGCCTCTTGGTACTCAGAAATTCTCTGCCCAAATAGACCTGATTCCACTCCTGTGGCCTTCCCAGGTCCACTCCCCCGGTTTATCATCCTGAAGGCAGATTGCTCATCCAGTAGCATACAGCAGGCTTGAAGGGTGCTCAAGGGGTGGCTATTCATATATGTGCTATGGATAGTGTTTGGATTTGCAGAATGGAGCATCCATATGTTTTTCCATGAGACTGCTTGGCTTGGAAAAGCAGAGGTAGAAAAAGAAGCAGAGGTAGGCAGCAGGTGAGCAGTGGCATTCCAACCATCATGGAAGTCTGAGGAGTGCAAGAATCTGGCCGTCCCAATCATGGTCAAGGTAGACTTATCAAGATGGGAAGGTAGAGCACATATTAGTGAACATTTCCTTAGCTTAATTTCTAAGTCAAATATTTAAGCCTAGATTATGAGGGTCCTCATTTGTGCTCCTGCCCTGCAAATGTTATGGGAGGGTGTAGGTGCCCCTCTACCACAATGTACCCCCAAAAGACCAGTGGGAGTAATTGTAGGTCTAAGGAAGAACAGAGAACAGCAGGAAAGCAGCCGGGATGACAAAACAAGCTCAGGGAAGTCAGGTCACTGGTCTGATGCCATGTACCTAGAGAAGGGTAGAAATAGGATCCACATGCAGATCTATTCCACTGCATTTCCGTTTCTTGGTATTATGAAATCTGGAATTACCTAGGGTTCTTTCTCTTCACTGTATTTCATGGTGTCTTGCATGCTCATGGTGCTGTTAGTCACCACTTATATTAGAAAATACTTGCTAACAATCAAGCTCACATCTCCACCCAACATCCCTCGTGCAGCAAAGATGATTAAGTTACTTTGGAAGAATGATTTTCATTTCCTTTTATTTTAACCAGATTCTCATAATTCACACAAACCAACCAAATCACTGTGGAGCTCTGGCGATTTCTCTTTTAACTGATGTGTTAAAAATTTTTGGGAAGACCTTTCAGGGCCATTCAGAGACATACCCCAACCAGGGCTTGCAGACGAAGACCTCCACAGATGCCCCTGCCCCGGGGCACGCAGCCTCTCACACTCCCCTCAGAACGGCATTCATCGGAGCCTTGGCTTTGAATTTGAAGTGGTTAGAATCTTGAGGAAAACATGCCTATTTTTTTTTTAAAGGAAAACATGCATTTTAAGAAAGGCAAAATTTGGGAGCATCTGGGTGACTCAGTCAGTTAAGCATCCAACTCTTGGTTTTGGCTTCGGTCATGATCTTGTGGTTTGTGGGTACAAGTCCTGCATCACTGACAGTGTGAAGCCTGCTTGGGATTCTCTCCCTCTCTGTCTGCCTATCCCACACGTGCACTCTCTCTGTCTCTCAGAATAAATAAATAAACATTAAAAAAAAAAAAAAAAGAAAGGCCAGACTTGGCTTCATTATTTATCTTATCAGGTTGTTTTCACTGAAACCTTTTATATAGTTTTCCCCTATTTTTCCATCTTGCTAACACATGTGTTGAATTTTTTTGTAATGGTAGCACATTAAGATAAAAAATTGAATGTTATTAATAAGATCCCACTTCATCTTGACTAGAATGATGTCGTTTAATGATGAGGTGATCTAAATATCCCCAGCCAACATTCACTAACATTTGGACAAATCTGGCATTGATATAAAGTAATGGAATGAAAGAAAATTTAAAAACTTATTTTAAATTTAGAGTCTAGTAGTCACTATTTGACATTAAAACATTGGGAAAACTAGAGTAGGCCCAAGAAATGTGCTGTATTCATATACTGAATTCTCTTTTGTGAGAAATGTGGGACTGTTTTATATGAGAAGTTTTGGAATTAATCTTGCTAATCCATGTTCAAGTAAAGCCACTAGTCCTCAACAACCAGAGAATGAAATTGCCATTATTCACGAGGAAATGGGGCCCGTCCACTGAAAGTCGGGCCCTGACACACGGGCCACAGCACAGGGGAGGGAACTGGAAACTCAAGTTTCTTCCCTCACAGGCCTGCAGAGCAGGGCTCTGAAGCGGGGCTACAGGGTAAAACCGAGTTGTCGGGGGTGGGGGTGGGGGGGCTGCCCTCCCTCCGCAGGTGCAGAGAAGAACCTGTCTCCTCATCGTCTCCAGCGTTTTGTGGCTGCCTTGGCTCCTCGACCACTCTGACCTCTGCTTCTCTCCTCACACGCAGCCTCTCCAGCTGCTTTGCCCGGGGCCTTCTCCTCGCCCCCGCCTCCCTCTTGTAAGGACCCCTGTGATTTCACTGGGCTCACTGGACACTGCAGGCCACACCTCGGGACTGATTAGCAGCCTTCATCCCCTGCTGGGTGACCTCATGCAGCACAGGTCCCAGGGGCAGGGGAACAGACAAGTTCAGGAGCACTGATTCTCTATTTTGTTTTTTTTAAGACTCTTTTTTTTTTTTTGAAGTAATCTCTACACCCAATATGGGGCTCAAACTCACAGCCCCGAGATCAAGAGTCGCATGCTCCAGTGACCGAGCCAGTCGGTGCCCTGGGGCCCTGATCGTGCCCACCTCAGGCCGCACCCACCCACACTCCTTCTGAGGAGCCTGAAATTAAGTCCTCCATGAAGAGCAACCTCGGGCTGCACGTAGCCCAGTTCCAGGAAAAGCTTCAGCTGAAACCACCCTCTTTTGATCAGCCAGTCAAAAGAAATGGGTAACATTCCTGTGGTCTGAGCCAGGACTGGGAACTGCAGGTAGTTACTCTGTACAAACTAGCCAATCACTCACCGCTTGCCTAAACCCCACGTGGGCCCTTTGAGCTCACCTCATAACTGGTCATTTTCAAAGGATTCTCAAAGGTCATGACTGGGTCCCGCCAAAAGTTAACGGATGCCTCCTGGATACTGAATGGTCAATGCTGTTGCCATGGGTGTTGTACAATTATGATTGGTGTTTATGTGATGATGCTATACGTACAACGTGTGCACCGTAACACCCCCGTCCCTGACCCCATAAGAACCCTGCTTGCCACTGTTCTGGACTTCACCCTGCTGCCGCTGCGCTGGGAGATGGCTGAGCCCCTGCTCAAGCTTGTAATAAAGACCCTTTTGTACTTGCATCGGTGTCGGCTCCTTGGAGGTCTCCGGGGACTCGCAATTCGGGCACAACACTTCAGGTGTGTCCCCAGGCGATGAAGGGAGAACCCCACGCTGTGGTTACAGTTGACAGGAGCCCCCAGAGCCAGAAAGATGGAAGAAGCGGAGCAGGTAAGAGTGAACAGAGCCCTTGCCCACGTTTCTTTTCTTGGTGAAATAAAATGTCACTCTCTCTACAGTTGGCACTCTCTCTCTCTCACCTTTCTCCCCCTTCCCATCCCACCCCCTTCTCCGCTCTCCACACGCTTTATTAGACAACCAGCCTAAACCATGCAAATGGCTTCTGTGGATAGAGAGAGCTTAAAATACAAATACAAAAACTAAGTCGATTTTCGAAGTCGAAAAGAAATCAGAGAACCAAGGCACCTGATTTTACCTGCGGAGTAACAGGTAGCGGCTGACAAGCTGAGTGCTTATGTCGGATCCTCTCCAAAGCACTCCATGTGCATTACCTGACCCACACCTTACAGCTTCCGTATTCACTAGGGACTGTCATTACTCCTGGCTCGTTTCACAGATGAGGACACTTGGAGCCGTTAAATCCTCACTGATCTTCCCCTGGATGTGTCCAGCCTCCACACACATACTATACACCGCAGGCAGGGCCAGAGGGTTCAAATCAGTTCAACATTTCCCAAGAGTCTAACGTGTGTCATGGCCTGAATTGGATGCTGAGCATACAGACACGAATAAGCAAATGTCCTTGCTTCTGGAAATCTTATGGTTTCTCAGGGGAAATGGAAATACCATGAAATGTTAATTCGGCTTGTTGGTGCTATGCTTAACCACTGAGGCACCCAGGTGCCCTCGGCATGTTGGGTGCTGTGTGTAGTATGTTACAAAAACCCAACAGGGAGGCGTTCCACCAGTGCTGGTGAAGAAAAGCAATGAGGTGGGGGGGGGGGGGGGGGTTAT
>NW_027529596.1:3616405-3626019 GCF_008692635.1 Crocuta crocuta
GGGCGGATTACTGGTTCGACATAAAGAAACACTTGAGATGGATCTTAATTGCTGAATACAAGATGAAGAAGATAAGGATGGCAGTTCTAGTCGGGGATAAGGGCGCCGTCGAGGCCCGGCTCATGGGGAGCGTGCTCCATTCACAGAGCTGCACATGAACCCTTTGCCACCCACACTCCGGAAAGCCAGCCCTGTGTCTCAGTTTGGCCTTTTCCATTTGGGAAGATGATGAAGTCACTCCTCCCCCGATGCCTCGTGTCAAGGTTGGGAACCGTCTACTCATCTCAAAATTGCCGGAGGTGATTGAACCTGAGGGATCCCACAACGAACTAACCTAATTCTTAGCAATTCCCAAGCAAAAGAATTAAGTTAATGGCTCTCCCCTGAGACAAAGCAATTCTCTCAGGAGATACGGTCTAAAAAATTTGAATTTTACCACATAGTTTGGGTGCTTTTTTTTTTGACAGAACACTGATTTCTGAAAATGAGTAGAAGCAAGCTGTACAGCTGAACTTAAATGGCCTAATCATGTCGTGTCTGCCAGAATAAGACAATTTCTTACCCTAATTCATACCATCCTCTGCTTGATTTGAAAGACACCTACATATATTTGACTAAATTCTAGGTGTTTCAAAAATGTATACTGTTTCTTCCTAAAGGCATATGAATCTGAAAGAGAAATCCATTATCATAAAGCAATAGCACTGAAAATACCTCTTGACATATATTTAGACTTTCAGGCATAAAATGAAGATTGAGGTCATACAGTGAAGTAATTCACTAGAACTCAGTAAAACTGAGGCCAAATACACTTTCTAACCAAAATAGTATCCTTTCCTTCTTGTTCTCAGGCCTCCCTCCCCATTTCTTGGTCACATAAAACAAAATCTCAGGTGTTACCTCGAATATCTGTAGCAAGGTTATTTGGGAAGACACCCACCCACTTTACAGGACAGACACCGGCTCAGTTACCTGCTGGATACTCTCCACTGGGACCTTGTAGATCTCTACTTAATTTGCTTTAGTGAATATTGCCCACACGGACCCTAGAGGATGGAGAGTTTTCCTAGGGTTTCCCCAGGAGCACAGGAAATTCATAAAGTTAATTTTGGCAATTTTAAAATAAAATTCCCATCACTATTTGTCAAAGAATATAGCAAATACCAGTTATAATACAATGTACCTTTTGACCACCTATTATTTCTAGATTGACTACAGATATATTTAAATAATTCTACCTTGGGGTTCCTGAGTGGCTCAGTCGGTTAAGCGTCCGACTTCAGCTCAGGTCATGATCTCATGGTTTGTGGCTTTAAGCTCTGGGTCGGGCTCTGTGCTGATGGCTCAGAGCCTGGAGCCTGCTTCGGATTCTGTGTCTCCTTCTTTCTCTGCCCCTCCCCCACTCACACTCTGTCTCACTCTCTCTCTCAAAAGTAAATAAATGTAAAAAAATTTTTTGATAAAAAAATTAAAATAAATAAATAAATAGATAGTTCTACCTTTGGTGATCCTACCTAGTAATAAGGTTCTCATGGCTCACCTATTATCATGAGTTTTTTGATGCAGAAAGTATCTATTAAGCATGTACTCCTCTGTGTTCAGAAATGTTCTATGATCTATGGCTGTCCTGCTTAACAGATATGTATTTATTCAATGGGTATGACGGAAACAAAAGTAGAAGAGTCTTTGATCTCATTAGACTTATAATTAGGTTAGGAAGAGAACATATAAAAATGGGGATTTGTAACTGATCCCAGAACAATCGGAAATACAGCTAAGTGCTAAACTGTGATTTGGTTATGAAAGCTCAGCAAAGCGGGGATGATGTGCAGCAGAAGAGTCAGAGGGAAGTGGACTAAGAGATAACCGTGTAAAAGGGGAAAACTCTACTCCCCAAGGTGGCCAAGCTCCTGGCCAGCCCCTTCCTTCCATCAGACTCTAAATGCTGAAGACGTCCAGGCTTAAATCTTCGTCATTCTCACTGTTATGTGCACGGGCTCCTCAGGGGAAAGCACTCAGTTCCATGGGGCACATACCAGTGATTCCCAGTCAATGTCTCCTACGCCAACATCCTCTTTGAAGATCCAACCACCTCCTTGACAAGCCACATATTCCACTCCAATAGGCAGTTCCAATGTAAAACATGTCCAAAACAGAACTTCTTTTTTAATTTTTTTTAATGTTTTATTTATTTCTGAGAGAGAGAGACAGCGTGAGCAGGGGAGGGTCAGAGAGAGAGGGAGACACAGAATCTGAAGCAGCTCCAGGCTCTGAGCTGTCAGCACAGAGTCTGACGCGGGGCTCGAACTCACAGACCATGAGATCATGACCTGAGCCGAAGTCGGATACCCAACCGACTGAGCCACCCAGGTGCCCTCAAAACAGAACTTTTAAACTCTCCCAAATATCTCCAATATCCTACAATACTTCCCACGTATACTACATATCCATTAAAGATGTCAAAGTCCAGCCAGCTGCTTGGACCAAAACCTAGAAGTCACCTTTGACTCTTCTTTTTTTTCTTTTTTTCCCCTCACTCTCTTTTTGTACAAATCTAATTCATCAGCAGACTCATATCAGGTTCACGTAATCACTTCTCACCCTCTCCACTGCCCCCCGCTTTGTGCAAGCCACCATCCTTTCTCCCTGCTTCCACTGCTGCACGCCGGCTATCCAGCAAGCAAAGTTATCGTTTTAAAAGCTGAAGTCAGCTTTCTACTTGGCACATTCCAATTGGTTTTCCATTACCAACAAAATCCAAGCTTTCTTACTATGCTTTACAAGATCCCACTCTATTAATAAGTTACGAACGATTAATCATATCAGTCTGGGACATTATGACCCATGTTAAAAATATTAGTGCAGACTAAAAAATGCCATGTTATATTGTATATAGTAGGAGTAAGTGTGTTTGTTTTTTTAGTTTTATGTATGTAGGCTAGGTGAGTATTTGTTTGCAGTGAAAAATGTATTTACTAATATGAGTAGCATCTAAAACACATGTTTGCACGGGGGAACCTGTGGCTCAGTCGGTGATCTTATGGTTCATGAGTTCGCGCCCACACGGGGCTCTCTGTTCAGCCTGATTTGGGTTCTCTGTCTCCCACTCCCTCTACCTCTCCCCAGTTCTCACACTCTCTCTCTCTCTCTCTCTCAAAAATAAATAAACATAAAAAAAAATGTTTGCAAGCCCCTGACCTACATGGTTTGGCTCATACCCACCTCTCCAATCTTTTCTCATACCACACTCTTTTTCACTGAAGCCCCACTGACCTTCATTCTAGTCCTCAATCAAGAAAACTCATTCCTGTCTCAGGACCTTTGCACATACTACTCTCACTGTGTGGAATGATTTATCTTTAGATTTTTACATGTTTGGTTCTTTCTTATTATTGATCTCAATTCAAGCATCAACCCCTAATAGGTGTCCTATCTAAAGTGGTACCTTCTTTTCTGCACTGTTCCCTGTGACTATCACATCACCCTATTGAAGCCTCTTCTTGACACAGTAGCCACCTCATCTTATCTATTCACTTATTTCTTTGCAGCTATTTTCTGCATCTCTGTATTAGATTGTAAACCTCCATGAGTTGTATCTGTCTGATTTACTACTTTGTCTTTGGTGCAAAGAATCGTGTTTATCATACAGTAAGTGCTTAATAAGTATCTGTTGAACACATAAAGGAAATTGCAGACCAATTCTCCTGTATGGGGGCATAGCTAGGGAGCTCTGTGGTCTCTCTTGGGCTTCTCGGGGCTCCATTTAGAGATGATAAGGCAGAGGGATTAGTATTCAACATTCCTCTCTTTGGCTTTGTATTCGGTCCAAGAGGCCATTCATTTCAGCACGCTACACTGTTAATTATGGGTCCACCTGCTTCTTCTATTATGTAGAAAAGATAGATAATTATTAAATAGTCATGTAATAGGTAGTGATTTCTTTCAGGGCAATCATTATTAAAATTGCACAAACACATAAATAAATAAAGGTACTTATCTGAATTTAGGACAGGCTGACTAAATAAATTCCATTTCTCTTTCATTCACTATCATGTGCACTACCTGCTTAGAATAAAGGGTCATCATTTTGCTATTCCTCCCAATTGATTTTCCAGCTCACACCAACATGCACATCATTACTATGATCAAAGTAACTCTTTATTATAGTCATTTGCTTCCAAGAAAGTGACATTATTCTGGCATTACGATTTAGTTAGAGTTATTTTAGACACTAGTTTCTTAATTCATTGCAGAGAATTAGTCAAACTGATAATTTTATATCATACACATTGCATAAGCATTGTTTTACCTGAATTTACATTGGAAGGAGATGGAATGTGATTCATTGAAAAATGGGCAGTCTGGGTGGCTCAGTCGTTAGGTGTCCGACTTCAGCTCAGGTCATGATCTCATGGTTTTGGGTTCGAGCCCCACGTCAAGCTCTGTGCTGACAGCTCAGAGCCTGGAGCCTGGCTTGGATTCTGTGCCCCGCCCCCCTCTGTCTCTCCCCATTTGCTCTCTCTCTATCTCTCAAAAAGTAAATAAACATTAAAAAATACAAAAGAAAAAGAAAAAAAGAAAACTGATAGGAGCAGGAGATAAGAATGTAGTGCCCTGGTTCTCGCTCTAATCTTTAGCAGCAGAAAGATTTGGGTAAGTCACCTAGATTCCTGGAGCCTCACTTTTCTCATCAGTACAATAAGATACCAGTTTAGGTTAAAAAAAAAACAAACAAACATTCTCCTCTTTATTGGGAGTTCGTGTTCTCCGAGAGCTATTTTAGATTAATCCTCAGCTCATCCACACCAAATCTTCTGAAGTTGATTATATTAATTCTCCCATTTTCTGTATGAGGAAAAAGAGGCAGAGAGAGAATAAGTAACACAGATAATTAAGTGGTGGAGACGGTTTGAACTGAGGTAGTTTAACTCCAGAACCCATACACTTACTCACCTATGTTTCTAAAGGATCTACAGTCTTGTCTACCTGTAAGAGTTAAATTTACAAGCTTTGTATCCAAGCATCTTATGTTAGTGTGTTGTATACGTATTCATCTGGCAGATTGTAAGCTACTTAAATGTAGAGACTATGCCCATGTTTGAATAATCAGGGGTGATTAGCCTAGTGCCTTGCACACAGTAAGATTCAATGCTTACTTTAAAAACTGTCAGTAGATGGGGCACCTGGGTGGCTTAGTCGGTTAAGCGTCCGACTTTCGCTTGGGTGATGATCTCGCGGTTCGTGGGTTCGAGCCCCGCATCGGGCTCTGTGCTGACTGCCAGCTCTGAGCCTGGTGCCTGTTTCAGAGTCTGTCACTCCCTCTCTCTCTGATCCTCCCCTACTCACACTGTCTCTCTCTCTCCTAGAAATAAATAAAAAACATTTAAAAAAAAACTGTCAGTAGTGGAGACAGATTCAGGCCACAGATTGGGATAAACTGGATTGAATCTAAAGTCCTTTCTGATAGTCTATGATTCGGGTGTTGAATTCTCTTCTTGAAGGGGCTGCTGTGTCTGCATGAACTCACCTCTGACTTACTCTTCAATCTACTGCAATATGGTTTCCGCTCCATTCATGCCACTGAAATTGCTCTTGCCAAAGTCAACAACAAACTTCAACAGAGTTTCTTATTCACGTGTACGGTCTCTTCTGAGATCATTTTACGTTGCTGACTACCCCTTGGACTCAAGCATTCATCTCCCTTGGACTGGGCAACACAGTACCCCCCTGGCTTCTCTCCCACCTCTTAGGGTGGTATGCTTGTTCTCCATTTCAGGATCCACTTTCTCTACCTTATACCTACAATATTGGCATCACCCAAGACTCTGTCACAGGCCCTTCATGCCCTATCTTCTCAACATGGTATTTGCTTCCTTGTTTCGCTCTATCATCTAAACACTAACGATTTTTAAATCCATGTCTCCCACACAGATGGCTCTCATGAGCTGGTATAATGGTAAAAACTGACAACTTACTCTTAAGAATATTGCAGTATAGACAGTGTAGTGTATGTGTGGAGTGGGTTAGCATCTGAAGATCCAAATAAAGAATCCATAATCCAGGGATGGATAACTAACATTTGGAGTTAATCAAGGATCCATATTCTAGAGATGACTTCATAACTGCTTTGTATTATAATAGTGTGTCCCAGAAGGTTTAATTAGATGCAAAAGTCAGCAATTAAATTTTGTTTGTGAAATGAGAGACGCACAAACTGTGGTTCTGGCCATAAAGATCCAGCAAGCCCAGCAGCCCATCGCTTTGAAGCATCACTCAAGGGCTAGACTTGATAGATCTGTGTCTCCCCACTTCACAAAGGATGCTGCATTTGACCTGACCCTATAAATGACTGGTCCTACCAGACACAAACTTTAAGAAGTCTCATGTATCTTGAACACCTACCGCACAGTGCTTTGTGTCTTAAGTTCCACACGTCTAAAACTGAACTGATAATCTTTGCACCAACGTGTGCCTCCCTTTAAGGTCCTTTACATACTCAGTGAATGCATTCACTCATGGTCTGAGCCAGAAATCTGGACATTACTTTTACCTTCTCCCATTTCCCCAGTCCCCACATTAAGCCAGTTACCAAGTTCCATTAACTTTATCGCCTAAATAATTCTCTAATCTACCCATTTCTCTCCATCTCCACAGGCATTTCTCAAATATAAGCCAACTCTTCTCTCTCCTGGGTTACTAGAATGTCCTGTTTTGTTTTGTTTTTTTCTATCACCAGTCTTGCCCTTTCTACCTTATTCTCTATACACAGGGATGCATACAATGAAATCTGTATTCTAATTATGCTGTATTTACTCATCATAAAATATGGGTGATATTCAAAATACCTAACTGTTAACTGTGTAGATATCAACTAGTCAGAACAAATGCCAAAGAATTGACAATGAGAAACTGTTGTAAACACAACTTGGAACAAGCCAGGTTACTTGGGCAACTGTACCTCCTACTAGTCTGTAAAACTGTGATGCTGCAAATTGGGTAGGTCAGAGTCAACACAGCTTGACATATAATAGGCTACTGTTAAACCCACAAAAGAATGTGAATGAGAAAAGAATTCAATCAGCAAGCTCCTATTTTCAGCCTAGTATCTAGAACTAATTCTCAATCTAAATTGAGGTTAAGGAGTAGTGTGAATTTAAGGAACAGTGACCCAACACTTTTAGGTTCAGTACGAAATCACACCTGCTGCTTTTGTAGCCCCGATACCGAACCCCACATTCACATTTTTACTGTCTCATTCTCGTTTCTCCTTAGGAAGTGATTTCCTTCTACTCTCATCTTCCCTTCACTCTCCAGTTTCCTTCTCAAGAACTGGAGATGCCCCGAACTTCAAGACTCAGACGGTTCACTAAAGTCTGTTGGTTGACTTAGTGCAACCTAATTCTCAGCTGCCTACCAAGGTTTAGTTAAGTCCAGTTGAACAAATACTTATTGACAAACTCTTGGAATACAATGACGACCTAGTCACGTTCTCTTTCCCTTTAAGGGAACACTCTGCATTGGTGGAAATAAATATGCAAATGAGCCATTGAGTAAATGGCTAAAAAATGTTTAAAAAAGTGTTATCCAACAAGAAGACTAAACTCATATTTAGGATATCAGCATAGTGGAGCACGAAGGACACTAAGAAAACAATTAGAAGAGTTTGATATCATTGATATAAAAAGGAAGCGAAACAAGCAGCAATAAACCTTAACCTTGTAGTTTCATACTATTTTTATTTCGATTACATGTTAGATTACCCAGTAGTCTCAAGCTCCCAATACAAAGGGCCTCTTAAGAGTCTTAATCCATCTCTAATAAGCGCTATGATAAAGACATAAATAGGATGATATGGGAACACACCAGAAGACAATGAAACCAGTTAAAGCAAAGGAGGGGAGGATACAGAAGAGACAGCATTTTAGAGGAAGTGATATTTGAACTAAGTATCACAGGGCAAGTGAAACAGGCGAGGGCTCCGGAGCTGGGAGAGACAGGCGACCCCTTTGGGGAGAGCCTTTCATCACACTTAATTAGATCTTCAATGCTTTCCGATAGCCTAGACCACCACCTCTTAGCTCCCTGTTATCTATCCAATCTGCCACACTGAACCTTTTCTCTATGTCTACGCACCACCTCTGAGGCTTATCTGACTTGCAAGCCCTCTCCTTGGTTGGCTCCCAACACCCACCCCAATGAGACTGGTTTGCTCACAGTTTTTATTTTGCTATTCTGTCAGGATCACCTGCACTTTTGTTTGCCATTAAGCAAATGTCAGCTTGCATCTCCACTATCTTTCAAGCCCTTCTTCGAAATTATCTTTCTTAAGCAGTCTTGCATGTGGATAGAAGCATGCAATTGAAGAGCTCCTTCCTTCTAAATTTTTAAAAGTTTTTTATTTATTTAAGTAATCTTAACACCAAATGTGGAGCCCAAACTCATGACCCAGAGATCAAGAGTTGCATGCTCTTCTGACTGAGCCAACCAGGCACCTCAGGCCTCCTTCCTTCTAACGAAAAGTGATCAATGCATATTATTTAGAATTGTGTCTTCATAAATATATATTCAAAGAAAAATATATATCTGTGTGGCCAGTGATAACTAATGTTATTCAACTAGGACTGAGAACTTCTCAGCTGAAGGTACCCAATTTCTCATTGCTTCACATAGAACTGTCATCGTGTCAAGTGCCTGGGCGGTAGAACAACACCCACACATTACGGTCACAAAGGCTCATCGAATTTTCACTTAGTTTTCTCATAATTTCTCACAAATATTAGATTATTGGCAAAAAAATTTTATCAGAGTGAGCAAAGTAGGAAATTACTTAAATCTCTTGATGGAACTTAATAGTTTTGAAGAATTAGGGCATTTCATATGGGAGCAATATCAAAATAGATGACCTGAAACAAAACTTGTTTCCCTGAGAATCTGCAGCTCTTGAATTGTCTCCGTAGGCTGCTAATATTTTTCTCAACTCTTTCTGAAAAGGAAAATAAACAAATGCAATCTACTTCTGCAGTCCCTCTTTGCTGCTCTATGAATGCAAAGGCAACATTTTATAAAGTGTACCCCTTAGACTGCTGATCTGGTGCGGTGCTCTAGAAAAAAGGCTTCTTTGGGAAATAATTTTGGGAAATAACTGCGTTGGATAGCCCTGGTTTGGGGATACACAATAAACACTAGCATGTTAAATACCATGGTAACTCAGTAAATAGCCTAGTTTTACTTTGTGAAGCCCTTCATTTCATCAGTGTAAATGAAAACAGATTCAAAAGACTCTCCCTCAACAATATCCTTATCAACCCTCCTGCATGGAATGTCAGATTGGGAAATGCTATATTGTACCCTCCATTGAATTCATATGCTGACAGATAAGTGCTGTGTGGTCTAAGGCATTTATTTTGACTTTACATAGAAGCTTAAAGCAGCACATATCTTTTTGATGTTTGTTGTACTGAACCACAGTAAACAAGCACAGAGTAAACAGTTCTTCCATGCTAAGTGTTTACTTATGCAACCTAGTGGATTTTATTCCAACTTTTATAATTGTAGTAGTTACTGGTTGAATGAATAAAAAAAAAAAAAAAAAAAAAAAAAAAAAAAAAAAAAAA
>NW_027529596.1:3626043-3826172 GCF_008692635.1 Crocuta crocuta
AAAAAAAAAAAAAAAAAAAAAAAGCTAAAATAAAAATAGAAATCCTAAGAAGTGAGAACACTAGCAGTGAGCCAGAGTGCTGCCATCTAAGCAGACGTTCCATTTTGGGTTGATGGTAAATACAAAGTGGATGTTCAATCACCATACACTCACTTGATAGTCTCCGCTATAAGAAGTCTTGTTTCTGGCATGGACTAGGGCCCAGGCAACTTCCAGGAGAACTCATACAGGTTCAGAGCAGAATTACAGACTCTCAACATGGGATTGCCAGGGGGCATACATATGGTTTAGTCAACAGGCCCCAAAGCAGCTATTTTAAACATGGATCTGTTCTCTCCAAAGACACAGCATTTATTTATTCAATAGCCATTTAAAACATACTGTTTTCACCTGCTTTTATTTTCTTCTGATGCCATCCTCTATTTCCAGAAGGTGCTTAAAAATAACAAATACAGGGGCGTCTGGGTGGCTCAGTCAGTTCAGTATCTGACTTCAGCTCAGGTCAGATCTCACGGTTCATGGGTTCAGGCCCCGTGCCGGGCTCTGTGCTGACAGCTCAGAGCCTGGAGCTGTTTTGGATTCTGTGTCTCCTTCTCTCTCTGTCCCTCCCCCACTCATGCTCTGTCTCTGTCCCTCTCTCTCTCTCTCTCTCTCAAAAATACAAAAACATTTTTTAAATGTAACAAGTATCTTGAGAATTAATTGGATTTCAACATTAGTGCTTTCCTGAGTTTCAGTAAAGCTGGCTATTAATCTCCCTATAAATTATTGCAAATATTCAAAACGGAAAACAATCACTAGCAAGAAATCATGGGTATAAAAACTCAGATATTGATCCATCAGATCCTTCAGTTTTCATGTCTTAGCACCCAAACACAATTTAATATTCTTTTTCACTGGACCCATGCTCTGTGCCTCTTCCTATTATCCAACATAGAGCAATTTCTTGCAATTACACCATTTATTCATCCACTGACTTGGCAAATATTATTTACAGCCATTCACCGATTTGGTTTTATATTACATCTGCAAAATGAAATCATCATTTCCTTTTGTAATCCAAGAAAAATGTAACTATACTGAAGAATCTCAGAGATCTTATCAAAAGGCAACTGATACCTGAAGGAAATCAGATAAGGGGCAGGCTATACATTTTGTAGGTCAATATTTTTCAAAGACATCTGCTTCAAAATCACCTGAAGTATGTGTTTGACATCTAGACTCCAAGGCCCACGTGAGACTATCTGGGGTCATGGCCCAGGAATCTGCATTTCTAACCAGTACTCCTGGTGTTCTCTGTGCACCTAATGCTCCACAGGGGATATTCCTCTAGCGGCCTGGTGAGTGGAGCTCTGCACACACACCCTTCAACAGGAATACCTCCACTCTGAAGTCTTCACTTTACTGAGGTTTCTGTATGAAGTCTTCAAAAACAATGGATTTTAGTGCTAGAGCTTCTTTGAAAACCACTTCTTTTAAGTGTAACATCACCAGAAAGTCTTACCTAGGGGGCTCTAGTTTGACCCATCACATTTGAAGCATGGAACAGTGGAGCAAGCATGGATTTTGGAATCAGGAAGAGATACCTCCACTATTGACTAGTTGGGTATGTTTAACAGGTTAATTAATGTCTGTGGGTCTTGCTTTTTCTCTTCTATAAAACTGGGGCAATAGCAGGGAATAACAACATGGTGACTGTTCGGATTAGAAGACTGACAGATAAGTACTTAGCCAAAGAGTTGGTTTATACTGGGTACTCCAAATTTTAAGCCTCACCCCTCCTCAATTTTGTCAGCTTCTAGAGAGTAGCTCTATAAAAATTCTTTTGAAATATTTTCTAAAATGCTGTTCTTGAAGACACTGGCCTTTATGTTGCATAAAATACCAAACGTTAAATTTCTTATAGAATGAGGTACTAGGATCAAGTTCATTGTTTTGGTTAAGACGTTGTATTTCTGTAGAACATCAATGGGAATTATTTAAACACCACATTTTCTTTTACTTTAAGTTACCATAAAGTTTGGCTACAACATTAATACTCAATAACAGGAAAAACTTCGTAGTCTCTCTAGCCTTATACTTTTTTTTTTAAATATCATTTATCCAACAAAAAAACTTAAGCCACTCAACAGATTTATTGAGAGAGTATACTGTCAAGTGGAAGAGTTAGAATCTGATTACTTGGGTAAATAAGCCTCATTTTTTTAGGCCTAAGATGTTGGATGAACTATTTCCTAGCCTCAAACTCCTGAAATATTAAGTTAGACTAATAATAGTACCTGTCTCATAGAATTGTTGTAGGAATTAAATAAAACAAATCATATGTAGCACTCAGAACACTATCTGGCATTTGGTATGCATTCTAATAATGCTATTTAGTAGTATTTACCACTGAGAGTGGTTAGTGAAGATATATGGTAAAAAGGGCATGTAAACTACCTCAAATCTTCCACGAAAGCAAATGTAATATAAAGCATATATTTTCAATTAATAATGTAGTAAATGATAGTGTCCTTTATCTCATACAAAAAAACTTGACTACCATCTTCATGTAATATTGATCTTGACATCAATACTAGCTTTCACCCATTACTCAAAAAGGCACTCCTCATTTATTCTCCTTGAGACTAATTATATGAATGAATGGATGAGCAATCAGAAATGTATACGCATTGATCCACATTCCACTGATTTGTGTTATGAATAGCAGTAGACCTCTGAAGCATCTAGTCTATTCTAGGATGGTCCCCATTCAAATGGATCACCCTAAAGAAAAGGAGACACATTCAGCACTGGTTTGCTCTGTCTCCCTAGCATAAGATATGCAAAAGAAGGAACTACACTCACAAGGCCTTTGTGGTTAAGTGGTTAGCTGAATAGCTCACTTCTATTTCCTTCTCTCTACCCACACTTCAGGTTCATTACTATTAAAAATCAAACAATGTGAGGTCTTGATTTAGTGTTTTCATTTAGCAACACTGTGCCCTCAACACATAGTTCTTACACCCTTCTTTCTTTTTTCCTAAGGACCCTCATATCTTTAGACAAACCTAGCTGTCTAAACTTCTTTTGCTCCTTGAATAATAATCACTATCACATCTAAGACCTACTTAAAGGCTCCCACTGAAGCTTTTACCTTGGGATATTTGATTGACTCAGGAACAAGAACACCAAAACTGGGATCTGTTTTATTGTGTGCATCATTATTGCAAGATTTCTTGGAAGTTAGGGTGAAACTAAACTGTTTATCCGTTGCTTTGCTTGTTTGGGGAGAAAATAAGATAGAATCTTTAGACAAAGTTGGCTGTTAAGGAGTTTCTGGGATCAGTGAAACAATCAACTGATTTGTGATGGAAAGAGAATAAATGTTTCCTTCCTGGGCTGAAGTCTGCTACATTCAACCCTGCAGGGCTTAGCATCAGAGACTTGGATTTTCCAAAGGGCGTAACTGCTAACTCCTGTGTGAAGTTGCTGCTTGACTGCTGTTAAGCCCAAATGTTCCCTTTTCTGGTGAAAAGCCACAATAGTTCAATGAAGCTAAATGAATGATCCCTCTTATGTATTTTGGGCTTGACTTAGTTGTGTCTTCCTTTCTATTTCTATTCTAATGTTTTGTGACACTGTACAATAAAGATCATTGTGTATCTCTCTGTCCTCACTAGCCAAAACCTCTTTGAGTATAAAAACTGAACCTGATTCAGCTCTATTCCATGATCCTATCTCAACACTTAGTAGACCCTCAATCAATGTTCGTTAAATAATCAGAGATTCTATGAGAACCACCAAAAACTGCCATTCCAGGGCTTTGAACAACCTACGTACCCACTCAGTGAACATTCATGAAAAAAATCAAGAAATGATAATTTTTTCTAAAAACAAGATTTGCAAATAGGTTAACGATTACAGAGATCATTATAATCAGCAGAAGAAAATTGTATGTTTTCTGTAACTAGTTTCTAGCCTATAGGTTAGTTAGATGCATAGGTAACTGCTCCCATCTAAATGATCTAGAGAGAGTGGAACAGATGGGCTGAGTTCAGGAAGATGAAATCATAAAAGTAAAGCCTTACACTGAGGATACTGAAAGAGTAACAGCATAGGGGTGTCTGGGCGTCTGAATTTGTTGAGGTACCGACTCTACTCTTGACTTCAACTCAGGCCATGATCTCAAGGTTGTAAGATCAAGCCCTATATTGGGCTCATCACTGAGCATGAAGTCTGCTTAGGATTCTCTTTCTCTCTCTGCCCTTCCCCCGCTCATTCACTTTCTCTCTCTCTTTCTCTCTTCCCCCCCTCTGTCTCTGTCTGTCTCTTCCCCCAAAAAACAACAAATAAATAAACTTAAAAAAAAAATAAAAAAACAAGAGTAGAGAATGGGGCAGACTTGGCAGGAACTCACGAGGTTTGTTGCCCTCCAGCAGCCATAGTGGGATGAAGTTAATGAAGAAGCTAATGCAGTATTCACAGAACTAAATCAGTGCAAAATTCAGTCAGAATCTTGACCAGATGTATAAAGTTTACGTTGAGCTTTTGGGTTCTATGCTTATATTATATAGACTAGTTGAATACTATTTACCAATACTATTTGTCAATACTATTTGTCAGTCTTTAAAGACCCGTATGATAATTGGGGCGCCTGGATGGCTTAGTCGGTTGAGCATCTGGCTTTGGCTCAGGTCATGATCTCATGGTTTGTGGGTTCGAGCCCCGCGTCGGGCTCTGTGCTAACAGCTAGCTCAGAGCCTGGAGCCTGATTCCGATTCTGTATCTCCCTCTCTCTCTCTGATCCCCTCCCCCTGCTCACGCTGTCTCTCTCTCTCAGAAAAAAACAAAAAAAAACAAAGAAACATTTAAAAAATTTTTTAAAAGACCCATATGATAACCAAAGCTAAAGAAATATGGACACTGTGGACTTCATTAAGCTTTTCTTCCTTATTCTGCTCTATGATAGCCAATAACTGTAGGTGAAATCTGAGGCTTCACCACTCAGCCGGATGACACAGCAATATATTACACATATTCTTACAACAACTACTCTCACTCCCTTTTTGTCAATGAAGAAGCAGAAGAATGGCATTGGATACTCTGTTCAAGGTCATATAGTTGATGAATGGAAGAACTGGCTTTTAAGTGGTGACTGTGGCTTGAGTGTGCACTCCTTTTAAAAAAAATTTTAATGTTTATTTACTTTTGAGAGATAGAGCATGAGTGGGGGAGGGGCAGAGCAGAGAGGGAGACACAGAATCTGAAACAGTCTCCAGGCTCTGAGCTGGCTGTCAGCACAGAACCTGACACGGGGCTTGAACTCAGGAACAGTGAGATCATCACCCAAGACGAAGTCGGAGGCTTAACCGGCTGAGCGCCCCAGGTGCCCCAAGTGTGCACTCCTAATCATTACCTCATAGCTCCTCTCCCCCAATGGGATTGTGGAAATGGAAAATAGAAGAAAGCAATATAGTCCTGGCAAGAGGGTAAAAGATGTTTAAAAGACAAGAAGAACATTAGGAGCAATTTTTTTCAATTTTGGTCAATATCATGTTCTTTATATTATCAGAAATATATACAATAATTTCAAACTAGTACCACATTTTTGTATAGGTAATGCATTGATATCTCTAATAACCCTCATGTTCTACTTCTCCATGGATGCAGTGCTGCCCTATGGCTAATTTAAAAGCATTACCACCTAGTAGTGGGCGCCTTGAAATACTGCCAGATACTCCAGACAGACTCCAGTACCTCAGAGCAATAAAGAGGAACGGAGGAAAATTTGTCGATACAGATAAGCAGCAGAACCATTTATGTCTTGGTAAATCGTCCCTATACAGATCAGTAAGAGAGAAAAGAAAGCATTACATGAATGGCAACCCTACTGAGGAAAGGAAATGATACAATGACATTGGGTCTCTTTGGGGAAGAGGGAAGAATATACATCTTTCCATTCAATTTTTCACATGTGGTTTTTTATACGACTGAAATGGTAAACCATCTATGTGGACATAGGCGAAAATGATATTGAGGGCTGTATGAAAATACAGGAGAACGTACTTTAGTTTCTTGCTGACTTATTTCTGAGACATGAAATTGTGCTAACCCACAGTGCCCTTGATGTGGGGAAATCTTCTGGAATTGTCAACACACTGAACACTGTCATTTACTTGGTCACTGCCATGTGCAGGTAGATGAACAGCTGTCACCCCAGGGGGTCCCTTCCACACCTACGGTCCACGTCACTCCCTACTCTAGCAGCTGAAACACAGAGATGGCCGGCTTCCGGTTTGACTGTTAGATGCCTGTGCAATACCAATTATTAGATATTTTGAGTACTGCCCCACTGGTGTAAATAATAAACGTGTTTCCTCAAGGATAAATAATTTCTTTAATTTAAAACATAAAGATCGGAGTATCATTTAATTAAAAAGCATAAAGATGGGAGTTAAGTGCCTGACTTCAGCTCTGGTCATGATCTCATGGTCCTTGAGTTCGAGCCCCGCGTCAGGCTCTGTGCCGACAGCTCAGACAGAGCCTGAAGCCTGCTTCAGATTTTGTGTGTGTCTCTTTCTCTGTGCCACCCCCCACCCCACCGCTGCTCATTCTTTCTCAAAAATAAAATAAATATTATAAATTTTTTAAAAACCATGAAAATCAATTAAAATGTAATCACCGATTTAAGGGACTGATCTGGCAGAAATTAAAAATGATTCAGATGTAAAGGCATAGGTTTAGCATTACATATGACATTAATTCATAGTTCCTAGGTAGACAGCTCTGTAATGTCAGTTACACAGCTAACTCAATAAAAATAAAACTGAAAAGAAAGTGTCCTTGATATTGGAAAATTACATTGAAAGAAAAGTAAATGACACAAGAAAAATCTAATAGAACCCTTTTTGGGGCAATTCACATGCTATGAGTACCTTATGTTTATTACGTATGCATATTTGTATTCATATTGTTACTTACACATTTATATGTAATATCTATATACATTATATATACACACATATACGGTCATTTAATGCTTATAATGACTTTCTGAGAAAGATATCCTCGCCTTCATTTTACTCATGAGATAATCGGGTCTCAGATACACTATGGGCCTTGCCTAGTGGCACACACAAGTTAGGCGGGTTTCAGTGAGGCTCAGATGACACAGCGTCTGTCTACATAACACAGACCATCCACAGAAGGGCGGAGTTCGCAGGGCTCACAGGGAGATTACTGGGCCGCCTGTACCCCGGCCCCCAGGTACAGGGCAGAACTGGAGAGGCCACTGAAGAGGGGCTGTTACATCCAGAAAAGTGAACTAGAGAAGAAAGTTCACCAGGTGCTGCTGAGCTGGCCACTTTTATGAAAGATACATTGATCACTGCTTGTTGATAATCTGTCATTTAATTTCAGAACCTCAGTAATCCAAATAGATCCGCAGGGTTCTCCACGGCTTGGCAGAAATGTAAGAAAGCCTCCAGCCAAGAAGTCATTAGAGTGGGCCAAACAAAATCCATTTGCTTATGATCTGTCACTTCTATAAGCTGGAGAATCCGAGGTTTTCCAACGTCAGTCAAGGAACTGCCTCCTAGCTCCTACGCAAAACTGCTTTTTAAGTTCACCCCCACCTAAAGATGGTCTCACAGAATGTTTTACCAAGCTGAGGAAAGTTGTGTTTTTAAAAATTTCTTAAAATTTATTTTTGAGAGGGAGAGACAGAGCGTGAGCGGGGGAGGGGCAGAGAGAGAGGGAGACACAGAATCTGAAGCAGGCTCTAGGCTCTGAGCTGTCAGCATAGACGCCTACACAGGGCTCAGACTCACGAACCGTGAGATCATGACCAGAGCCGAAATCAGACACTTAACCCACTGAGCCACCCAGGTGCCGCACTGAGGAACGTTGTTTTACATGTAGCTTTAAGTGTCAAAAGACAATGCCCCTCTGGGCCTTGGGCAGGGCCAAGTTGAGCCTGCAGAGGAGGGCGATCAACTGTGGGCTGATGCAAGCTCAGAGGACACGCGAGGTGAGCTAGGAAAGGTGGATGATTCTACTAGGCATGGAATTTGGCAAGTCGCTGCGGGAAAATATTATGAGAAGAGCCTACTGGGAGGCCATGGTTGGGTGACTAGCCATTGAGAACAATGTGGGGGGCTTCCTGTTTAGAGGAGAAAAATGGGAGAGATTCCTTCATATGCACATAACTCAGAGGGATAAATGATGGGTGTAAGACAATTTCCATCATGTCTCAAAGAGTTTGACAAGAGCTTTATGTTTCCTTTTTATGCACCTGCTGGGAAAACTGCATAGAAAGAGACTGATTGTCTTCCTTTTACTGATACTCACTAAATATATATTCTCTAGCTATCTTGGTGGCCGGTGGCGTTTTCTGTGGAAACCTGGCATTCATGACCACTTTCAATTTTTCCTGTCTCCACAGGAATTTCACCGAAGTCTGTAGCTGAAGGAGCATACTCCGCACTTTGAGTTTCCTATTTCCCTTCCTGGGCGGGAGGTTTGGGCCTGACTGATTACATCTTAGGTAACAGGTGTTTCTCAGAACCAGCAGGCCTTGCCAGATATTTTCAAAATTATCCAGAAAATCTAAAAAGATATCCATTTACTTTCGTAGCATTAAGTTAGTAGATATTCTATAGTTTATGTTAGGGCTGGTTTGGTCTAAGAGAAATATAGAGTGGGGTTTAATTAATGCATTCCCCAGTTGCTGTTCTGGGCCCATGTTAGTTTGGTAGACCTGTTGTAACAAAATACTATGGACCAGATGGCGTCAACAATAGGAATGTATTTTCTCCTGAAGCCTCCCCCTTTGATTGGAGATGCCTCCTCACTATGCCATGTGGACTTTTCTCTGCATGAACCCCTGGTGTTTTGTGAGTGCCCTAATCTCCACTTTTCATAAGGACACCAATCAGATTGGATGAGGGGCCACACCAAGGGCCTCGCTTTAACTTAGTCACTGCTTGCAAGGCCCTGTCCCCAAACGCAGTCATACCTGAAGTACCAGAGACTAGTACTTCAACCTGTGAATTTGGAGGGGACGCAATCATGCAAAATAGCGCCTTGAACAACACGTATGAGATGAAAGATAATTATAACTAAGTAAAAACATGACAGGCCTGTGTTCATGTCTCATTTCCATATTCACTAGCAGTGTGCTCTTGGTCAAGACAGTTTTGCACTCTGGTTTTCACGTACTTTGCTATAAAATGGCAAAAAAAATCAGCTGGACTTTACTTATTAATCTTTAGGTGCTAAATTAATTTTAAAGTATAATTTGAAGGCATGTATTTTAAGTAAGCATGAAAACACGCTGTGCTACTTACATTCGTATACATTTTTAAGTTTCTTCATCTGATTAAATGCACCAAATTAAAAAGAAACAATTAATAATCAAAGGTCCAGTCATGAAATATGGGATAGATGGTCAAGTGTGCATCGTGACTCTCACTCTCTAAAGTCAGTTAAATCCCATTTTGAAGTAGCTCCATCCCTGGAAGAGCATGGACTACACCACCTACCCTGCCAATGGCAAAAATAAAGGAAGGGAGAAGGATGGAAAGGAGGGAGAAAGGGAGAAGAAAGGAAGGAAGGAGGATCTTCATGTTGAAAATGAAGTTCTATGTAATACTAATTCTTAATTAGCATTTTCCAGGTTTTGAAGAATTTGTTATCACTGTATGATTACAAAAAAGAGTGAAAGTTGAATTTATTAGTTCAAAAATGGGTAGAACTAGATAACATTTATGACATTTTGGAAGACATCTAACAAACACCCAGGACATCTGATAGCTGAGTAGGGTAACACTAAAGCTTTCCTTCAGATACTACAGTGCTGAAAACCAGGGCCTTGAGAAGTGACAAGCATAGGGAACAGCTCTGCCAGAGTGCCTGGGACATGGCATGTGCCCACACAGCCCCTGCAGGCAAGCCTCCTTCAACTGCAGTCTCAACCTTGTCTGGCGGTATGTTCTCTGTGATTCTTTCCAGAACACGGCAAGATGCTGGGCTGTGAGGAGCTGTCACACAGCCTACCTGGCAGAAGGCTCTCCATCCTGCAGAAGTCCTCCATCCTGTAAGAGGCTGTCCATCCCTAGGAGGTGGTCCATTCCTCAGGAGACTGTCCATCTCTCAGTAGACTGTCTATCCCTAGGAGATGGTCCATCCCTCAGGAGGCTATCCATCCCTAGGAGGTGGTCCATCCCTCAGGAGACTGTGCATCCCTAGGAGGTGGTCCATCCCTCAGGAGGCTGTCTATCCCTAGGAGGTGGTCCACCCCTCAGGAGGCTGTCTATCCCTAGGAGGTGGTCCATCCCTCAGGAGACTGTCCATCCCTAGAAGGTGGTCCATCCCTAGGAGGTGGTCCATCCCTCAGGAGGCTATCCATCCCTAGGAGGTGGTCCACCCCTCAGGAGGCTGTCTATCCCTAGGAGGTGGTCCATCCCTCAGGAGACTGTCCATCCCTAGAAGGTGGTCCATCCCTAGGAGGTGGTCCATCCCTCAGGAGACTGTCCATCCCTAGAAGGTGGTCCATCCCTAGGAGGTGGTCCACCCCTCAGGAGGCTGTCTATCCCTAGGAGGTGGTCCATCCTTCCGGAGACTGTCCATCCCTAGAAGGTGGTCCATCCCTCAGGAGGCTGTCTATCCCTAGGAGGTGGTCCATCCCTCAGGAAACTGTCCATCTCTCAGGAGACTGTCCATCTTAGGACGCTGTCCATTGCTAGGAGGCTGTCCATCCCTTAGAAGTCTGTCCATCCTTAGGAGGCGGTCCATCCCTCAGGAGCCTTCCTTCCCTCAGGAGTCTGTCTATCCTCCAAGAGACTATCCATCCTTCAGAAGGCTGTCCATCCTTTCCATTCCTAGGAGGTTGTCCATCCCTAGGAGGCTGTCCATCCCTAGGAGGCTGTCTATCCCTCAGGAGGCTGTCTATCCCTCAGGCATCTGTCCATCCTTCAAGAAACTGTCCATCCCTCAGGAGGCTGTCCATCCCTCAGGAATCTGTCCATCCCTCAGGAGGCTGTCCATCCCTAGGAGGCAGTCCATCCCTCAGGAGACTGTCGATCCCTCAGGAGACTGTTCATCTCTCAGGATCTGTCCATCCCTCAAGAGACTGTCCATCCCTCAGGGGACTGTCCATCCCTCAGGAGACTGTCCATCCCTCAGGAGGCTGTTCATCCCTCAGGAGGCTGTCCATCTCTCAGGATCTGTCCATCCCTCAGGGGACTGTCCATCCCTCAGGAGGCTGTCGATCCCTCAGGAGACTGTTCATCTCTCAGGATCTGTCCATCCCTCAAGAGACTGTCCATCCCTCAGGACACTGTCAATCCCTCAAGAGACTGTCCATCCCTCAGGAGGCTGTCCATCCCTCAGGAGGCTGTCCATCCCTAGGAGGCAGTCCATCCCGCAGGAGGCTGTCCATCCCTAGGAGGCAGTCCATCCCTCAGGGGGCTGTCCATCCCTCAGGAGGCTGTCCATCCCTCATAGGCTCTCCATCTCTCAGGAGACTGTCCATCCCTCAGAAGGTTGCTAGAGGGCTGATTTTCATCCACCTCTCTGGTTCCAGTGAGGCACGAAATTTTGCACTTTCTCCTTCTTTGGGAAGTACCACAGAGCATAAGACCACTTAGCTGCAGAGTTTAAGTCTCATGCCACTTACGCCATGAATCATCTGGTCCCCTGGCATCTTGCAGGAATAGGGATGTCAGGAGCTAACACCAAAAAACCTTGCTTTTTCTCTGTGTGTAAATAAAGCTTTCTGAATTCATCTAGGCTCCTTACCAACCAAATGCATGGACACGGGATAAGCCAAGTGTTTAAAAATATACGCAGGCTCTGTTTTAATTAGGTATGGTAAGATATGCAGACAAAAATGATGGTCATGAAGGAAGACATTTTTGTTTAGAATTCCCTGCAGCAGAAGGGACCTCCGTGCCACGTGGGCCCACAGAGGGAAGTACCAGGCTCAGTCAGGAGGCAGAGAGGATGAGGGGGAAAGCGTGGGCAAGAGCTTCATTATCATTTTCACGAGGAAGGCAAAGTAAGATAAAGATAGTAGAAATAGGATTGCCTGTTTTGAATAATTTCTGAGGCTCTCTGAGGAACAGGAGCTGTCCCGAGTTGTCTAGCGCCTGGCCATGGGAGTTAGAGCACAGGAGTGCAAGAGCTCTGTGACAGCCAGAGAGAGGAGGTAGTCTGCGGTATGGGTTTTGGACTGGTTGGCTTTCATATGGAAAGTCCTTGCAGGCCAGACCTTCACCGTCTCTAGAAACTGGCTACCCCTGAGGGTGGCAGTCTTCAGGGTAATCAGGACCCAAGATGTCAAAGAAGCAGAAACTATGGGAAATAAAAAATATGGTTAACAGACCACATTAGTAGCTGACACTGTGCTATGGCTTAAGGATTGCTTGACCGCTCAACAATAGAGATATAAAAAAATTAACAAGCATTTATTTAGCATCTCTGCGGGGGGGAGGGTATAAAAATGGATGACATCTAGTCCTAATCTCAAGGAATTTACAGACCCAAATTAAGGAAACAGAAATGAACACCAGGCCAAAAGAAAACAGGCAGAAGGGGATGATCATAAATGTAAGAAGCTGACAGTGATTTTTAAAAACTTTGAGAAAAATGTAATGCATAACAAATGTTTGAGAGGCATACCTTTCTCCAGCTATGTGTATGTGTGACCTCTCTTCCTGTGTGATGTTATTTCTTTACACTCCCAGGTAAATTTAGGACTGAAACATATACTAGTAAAGGAAGGCCATTGCTCTGGGGCCAGTGACTTTCTTCAGAGGGGTGTCCCCTAAGATCCCAACTAGGTAGCGTGCACATGATCATCAGTACTCTGGAGACGGGCTGGGGAAAAGAGGCCAATGCCCCTGGGTTCAGTAATATAGATTTGCATTTATTTGCCTTTTCCACTCCAGATCTCCCTACTGTATCTGATCTTCTCATATCAGGAGATTCCCCAAATTTCCAGAAAATAGACTGAGTTCGTTGAAAGGTTGCATGGGGTAGGGAAGGGACCTAGCGTCCCAGGTGCTTTAGATCCATTCTTTCAATGAATCCATCTTTTTTCAGCACTGCTCCTCAGCTAAGTCTTTCATAGTACACAGTTCAGTGGGGCAAATTGGCTCATTTGTCACTGGTTCCTCTGCTGCAAGTTGAGTTACAGTTCTGTCCACTCTGCTAAGAGTGGACACTTGCTTCTCTTCCATAGCTTCCCTTATTCCGAACCAAAAAATATTATTTGCGGATCTCACCCATTGTTTTCTTCTCTCCCACCTGTCCCCCTTGTTCTTGTAGATTAACACCTTTCAAATATTCTTTTATCACCACTTCTGTGGGTTTGAGGAGGAACAGAAGATAAATTCTACTGATCAGTGTTCCAGGTGTAATGAGAAACTCCCAGTACAGTTAGGGGGACTGTGCCTTCTGATTTCTGTGACATCCACACATTTCAGTGTCTGACTGTACAAGGTGCTCAACAAGAAACGATCACTAAAGAGGCAGCTGCGTAGGACAAATGCACACGCTGGCTGCAAAGTTAGACTGGTTGGGTTTCACAAATATTTTCTGAGCACATATCCCATGCCAGGACCATGGACACTGGACATGAGGGTAAAAATCAAGCCATGGTTCTCCCCTGCCATGATCCATATGGCGGCGAAATCCCCTTGGAAAGGGGTGAGTCTGCAAAATCACAGTGGGATCCAGAGTGTGCATCACCCGGGCTTGTTCCTAGTGTCAGTTTCTAACATCTGGGAGGAAGAGAAAGCTGCAGAAACCTGATGACATTCAGATAATTTAAAAGCTAATGGGCAATACCCTGTGGCATCGATTCATCCTTATAAATGCCATCTTCTTTGGATCCCTGCAACGGGCAAATCAAGTGTGGGCTGTAGACCTCAGTGGCAGCACCAGGTGATTCACTGTCTTTGATTCTTAGCTTATTTTAATTTCAAGAGGGGAAAAAATGATGCTTTATTTTGATGTTTCAGCCTAAAGACCATTTTAAAAAGAAATTTCCACCTAAAAGGAAAAAAAAATATTGATATAACCAAGTCTGGTGCCAGATATGAAGAACCTCTGGGATAGAGATGGCAATTGAGGGTAATTAAGAGGAATGTATTATTCTGGGCTCATTACCAGAAGCCCAGGTTAAGCTAACTTAAGGAAAGTGGGAATTCACTGGCTCAGTAGCTGCAAAGTTTTAGGAGCCACTGGATCCGGGTGCTTAAAAGTTGTTGCCAGGAGCAAATGCCTCTGCTCTCTTCTGCACTGGCTTCCCTTTCAGACATTTTCCCACTTTCAGGTTTATACCTACCAGCTTAGCAACATGCAGGAATAAAGAGGCTTTTCCTGCTAAAGTACCAGCCATGAGTCTCTAGTTTCCCAAGCCTAAGTCACGTCTGTCCCTCACCATTGATCCTGGGATTAGGCTGGCCCACTCCAACCACATGGATGGAGAGTGTAATGAGGCGATTACCCAGAAGAAATCCAAGCAAATGCTGCTGAGAAAAGGAGGGGTGGCTTTTGAGCCATCAAATGCAATAGCTACTAATTGCTGTAAGATAACACTGGCCTTGGGAGTTTTGGCTACATCACCATTTTCAAAAACTCCCTAAGTTCTTAAACACGCCAGACTGCTTAGCACCGACGGGTGGTTCTGAGTGCAGCTATTTTTGAATTATTTACCGATCTTACACTGCATTTGCCCCCATCAACCGTTAACATCCCTCTCTTGCTAAAAGGCCACCTGACCAGAAAGGTTAAGAGAAATATTCAGTAACCTCCAGAGAAAGGGTTGAATACTTATTTTTAGCTTTCTGGTATTTGATCATAAATGCTTTCAGCCTGGAATGACTTCAATGAGATTTGTACCTCTGAACGCTGCCAAAAAGGGAAGGGGAAAAAGTCAAATATTAAAGGAAACCTTGCTCTCATCCAAAAGATGAAGATTCCTTACATTTTTAAAGAAAATGGTAGTTCTATTTTTAACTCCGTTTTTAGGTTCTTTAAGGTTTAGGCTAAGAGGAGAAATAGGTCTGATAGCAGAAAGCTTTAACACCCAAAGGTTTTATACCCAGTATATGTTAACCCTGTATTAACAAGTCCTTGATGGAGGGGAGAAAGCGGATGTGCCACATACAATCCGGTTGTCTATATTCTCAGTATTATCTATAGACGGGTCCTGGAGAATTCTAAAAGGGACTTGTTCTGAGAAAGAAAGGTCACTAAAAACACAGGATCTCATAAAGACAGATGCACAGGCCATGAAAACTGACCTTTTAAAAAAGAGGACAAACTACTTGGGTAGTTTGTCACCTTAAGATACCTATCTGTGGAATGAGTGATCAAGAAGCCAATAATGATTCTTTGCATCAAATTTGGGTCAAGATTTGCTTTGCTTTCCACACCTTTTCAGTCATTGGTGCAACTCCTTTGAATGCATCTTCCACGTTGACTCTTGGAATGGTACCTCCGTCACCAAACTCTGCTTCAAATTCATTTGAAGTTGGCAGTTTTAGGTTTCAAATTGCAGTGACTTAACACCCAGACCCATCCTAAGATTTTACTGAGCAGAGGGCTGCTCCCACAGAAGGGGATCCTTGGCTGCCATGATATGTGGGACAGATAGGTCCATTTGATTCAGGTGTGATGTTTCTCAGAGTGAGTCTCTCTTAGGATGCTCTTCATTTGCTCCCATACTTCTCTTCTCTTCCTTGACAAGGGTCACCACAGCCTCTTTTATTTTTTATTTTAGAGAGAGAGGGAGGGGGCAGAGAAATAGGGAGAGAGAGAATCCCAAGCTGACTCCATACTCAGCGTGGAACCCCACACGGGGCCCAATCCCACAACCCTGGGATCATGACCTGAGCCAAAATCAAGTCAGATGCTCAACCCGCTGAGCCACCCAGGCATCCCCATCACAGCCCTTCTAGATGGCTCCACTCCACTCCGAACCCCATGGCACGAACAATCCAGCATTTAACAATATGCCATCTTACATGCCTACCTAATTATTTCAAGATGCAAAGTTCTGCTCTCACAAGAATTTTAGCATGGCTGCGATAAATACCTTCTGGTTTGATCCTTCACTGCTCAATCCCTGAGCCGACGATCTGAAGCTCCGCACACAAGCATTTAGGTTGGGATGATTATTGAAGTTCAAATTCCCAGTACTATTCTAAGGTGGAAAATCTATTGCTTATACCAACAATAATTAGACTGAAGATCACAGTAAAGTGATCTTTGGACTTCAGTTAGTATCTATTTAGTTTGAGGCTGGATGTACAGTTTCTGTTTAAAGAAAGAATATATTGTCCTTCCTCTGTGCTGCACTTGATGGCCAACTGATTTTTATTTACATCCTGGGAATTCTTTGAACACCAGTTTCTTTCACATGAGAATTCAGGACTCTGCAGTAAACATGGGGGAAAAAACAGGGGGAAGAATTTTGCTCAGGAGGAACCCTAACACAGCAAAAGAAAGGGTGTAGTTTTCAAACCTCATTTTTGTTTGCATGGTAAAATTTGACCTGGTGAAAATAATTCCCCAAATCTCCAGCAAGAGAGGTCATGGGCTACGTCCATTCCACAGCACGGACTAGAGACCGAATTGAAAGTCCAACCCCATAACTTTCCTCTTCTGCCTTTCCCTGTTCTAAACAAACACTCTTAAATCAACTGTTTTCCTTTCTCAATAGAGCCCTGCATACGAGGGGAAAAAATGGGATTGGCACAGACAAATAATTTAGTACATAATTTTTGAAGAAGAAATTGAAAAAGAAACAACTACCCCAAATACTCCATTGTCACTAAATGTGACACAGGGCAGTTAGGACAAAATCTCATATTTGCACAGAAAGCACAGCTCTTTCCCTGGCAACAGGCTGAGCAGTTATGCAAATGCTATGAGGTAGTGGCAATCTGACCCAAAGAATAAATGAAAAAGACAAAAGTGGCTAACGAGGATACAAATACGTCCTGTGGTGATCAATGATAAGAACAAGTCTGAAAACTGCAATGTGATAATCGTGGTATTTGGAGAGAAGTAAGGGACATATTGCTGTGGAATTTGGACGGGCCAAGATTTGGCCCACGTTCTGGGAACATTCGGTACTTTGTTCCTGTGTCTACTGCTTAGTCAGTGGAGGGCAAAGGAGGAGGGAAGGCCAAAGGGAGACGGTCCAGGGTTTCCGGTGCAGTGATGGGTCTCCGGGGAGTTTATACAAGCACAGTTCCTTCTTTAGCCCTCTAGCCATCGTTCTGTTTGTTTCTGTTCTCTTCCGTTGTGTTTCTTTACGCCATCTCATACTTGTTCAGCACAGATCAGCATGCAGTTTTTCTTCTCCTTCTCCTAAATAAACATGGCACTTTCTCACCAACTAAGGTGCCAATGTCCTAAGGTGAACGAACTGATACTTGTGATCAAGTCTCAAAACCAAACAAAAAGGCCACTTCATTACTATTCATGTCACCTTCCCTTGAGAGGTTTCTTATTGGACTGATTTCTCTATGAACAAAGAGACATTTTCTAGCTGAATACAGAATGAAACAAGGAAGGAAAAAGAACTTAAACTATTTTAGGGAATCAGATTATGATATATATTATACTTGATAGAACATGTAGCTATACGTTATATAATATGACATAGTTATATAATTTTATTATACTATCATAATATGTTCAAATATATACACATTATTAGATTAACCTAGAATCAAATGTCAGCTCTACTGCTTACTGATGGTAGTACCTGGGGCAAGTTATTTAACTGCTCTCTTACTTATCTCTGTAAGAACACTAATATAAATATAATACACCTAAAAAAGTTAATATTTACTGAGTGCCAAGTACATTGTAAGCACTCAGTAAATGCAAGTAGTTGCTATGCTAGCTTCTTTGACCTAAATGTGTTCATAGTCATATGTATATATTTCATATTCATATTCATAGATATGCATATATGCATAGAGACAGAACTGTCACTTAACATATAATGTTCTTCTCTGCAACATGAGAAACAGGACTAAAATCCAGGTCTCTTTTCGCTATTCCAGACAGGTTTTGAAGAATATTTACATTCGAATATGGGAATGTCCAATGTTGTGAAAATTCCCTTTAAGCCAAATAAGAAAATTTAAATTGAGAGTGTTTTGGGGCTCTGGAGAAATTTGTAGATTGTGTTTCAATTTCCTGATCCTCCATCTTGAAACCCATCTAAGCTAGTAATAGACAGCAGAGCAGAGCTGCCATTATTCTAGTGCTCCCCACTGAGCTAAAAGCACCGTGCAGCACTGGATGCCAACAGAGCGAATAATTAGACTGAGTACTCTTTCCACTGCCAATGAATCCAGAAGTGAAATTTGTTGTGAATGTACCTGAATGCCCAGGACATCAGCTGTCCTAGGAGAAGTCATTAACGTTTGTTGAGTGTCTTCTATGTACCAGGCACAGAGTACTACAGAGGATACGAACTGAAATGAAAGATTATTCTTGTTCTCCAGATGCTTACAGCCTCTAGGAAGAATCGCGTCACGTGCCCATTGA
Organism: Crocuta crocuta; assembly: GCF_008692635.1. Classification (NCBI taxonomy): domain Eukaryota; kingdom Metazoa; phylum Chordata; class Mammalia; order Carnivora; family Hyaenidae; genus Crocuta; species Crocuta crocuta. The sequence continues at coordinate 3,644,605 of NW_027529596.1, forward strand.
GGATAAAATGCCACATAAAAGAAATTCCATGAAGAAGAATGCAGTGCTAGGAAAACCCACAGGGACGAATGATTATTGCAGGCTTGCCCAGGGATGGGGGTGGGATGGGAGGGAGTAAGGACGAAAAGCTCTCTCTCCTAGAATTCTGGGAGGTGAGAATTTACAGCCATTCTACTTAGTGCTGGGAGAGAGAGGTGGGAGGGGGGAGAGATGAAGGGAAAACCAGATTGTATCATCAGGATAAAAAGACAGCACAAAGCTATCAGCACAAAGTAGGTGATAGATGCACTTTGAACACGTTTACTAATTCATTATTTCGCAAAACACCTCCATACTAGCAATTCAGTCATCAAGATTTATTCATACTTGGGGATAATGAAGACCTTAGTGTCATCCTAACTAAATGTCTAACGCTAGGTTTAATTTGGATTGCATCTCAAAAGAAAGCAATGTTAATGGATTAATTCAAAGAGGTAAGCTCTTCTTTAATAGGCTTTTCTTTAGCAACCTATCATTTCTGGGATTTTAGCAAATAACTAGCAAGGAACAAAATTAAGCTTTTCAGGTCTGTTGATTTAAAGACAAGTCGACATTTGTGAGAAATAATTTCCAGAGTTGACTACTACAAAATGAAAATATCTGCATCAGTGAAATCTCCGAAGATAGATTTGCAAGACTGGCTGTGACTTGCACTCCTTTGTTCTCTCAGTAACTGTCCAGATAGCACAACCCCCTGAGTACTGACATTATAATAACACAGAAATTAGTTAAGAAAGTAAAAATGTGGGGCGCCTTGAGTGGCTCAGTTGGTTAAGTGCCAGACTTCAGCTCAGGTCATGATTTCACGGTTCATGGGTTCAAGCCCTGCGCCAGACTCCGTACTGACAGCTCAGAGCCTGAGCCTGCTTCATATTCTGTGTGTGTGTGTGTCTCTCTCTCCCCCCCGCCCCCCGCTCATGCTCAGTCTCTCTCTCTCTTTCAAAAATAAATGAACATTAACATTTTTTAAAAAGAAAGTAAAAATATGATTTATTTAAGGAAGAAAACCAGTATCAATATGTAATTATCTTTAAGTCCAAATGATAAGATGTGAAAAGAGTAATTAACAAAACTTTATGTCCCACTTCGATGTGTATAGTTATTTTTTGTGAGGAATAAAAGATAGGACACATTAAAGAGGATTGAAGGCTATAAGGCACTTTGAGAATGGGCAGAACGATTATTGTTTAATGAAAGTATCAGGACTTAAACTAATACCTTCTCAGTACCCACTAAGAAAATCTTGTGCCAGATGTTACAGAGCATCCAACATAGATAATTCCTTGGTCTTGCAACATATTAGCTGCCTAGGAGGGAAGAGAATTCCAAATCCAGGCCTAAACCAAGCCTCTGAAAGGGGTAATAAAAATCATCATGATAATATTCAGCATAACTATAATAATGATTCTATTTATTGCTCATTTTCTATGTGTCACACACAGAAGTAGAGACTTTCCCAGTAACATCGACATTAAAAAAAAAAAAAAAAGATAAAGCCTTAATGTCTCTTTTTGTCCTTGTTCATCTCTTGTCTAGTTATCTAAATATTTTCAAACTATTTATATTTTTAACACAGGACGAGTAACAAGTTCTATTTTTTGGTTACTAGTCTATATAAATTCTTCATTGCTCTTTCATGTAAAAGCTGCCTTTTTAAGGGATACCCTTTTACTGAATCTTTCCAAACTGCTAAGTCAACTCTGCGGTTCAACTTTTTTAAAATGGCATGAAATGGTCCCAATTCTGAGGAGCTCCTATTCATTTGGTTTTGAATATGAGTAGGACATTTTTCTATTTCTCTCCAATTTCCTTCCACGTCATATTCAATGCCTCACTTGAAGCCTCATGTGCTCTGGTTCATGAAAGGGAGCAGTGACTTCAGGAGACTAGACTACGGGTGGCCCTCTGATTCCTTTCACAAGTCTCAGTTGAAGTTCTGAACTTGTCATCCTTAAGCTTGATTTGGTGTTATATCTTAAAAATAACTAACTTTCTATGTGGCTAAATCTTATCTGTATTGATGACCTCCAGGGCTTTCATATATCCCCGTGTCCTCATCCCTGGATTTTTTTCTTCTTTGGCTTCAATTGTCACTTTTTAGTACAATCTGGCATCCACTGTAAATCTGAAGAGTCCAGATGCCTATAAAGATAGTTTTTAAATGCTAAGATAAAATTCAGCACCAGCTGGGATTCCCCAGACTTCCAGAACAGCGTTTGTTTATGGCTGCAGTATGTTTTCTTCCTTTTCTATTGTCCCTTAACCATGCCAAAGTACTCTCAACGTTGCCATGTAGAAATTCTAAATAAAGCATATCAGTTGCCCCTTTCACGACGTCTCAAAAAGAAGCTACAACATCAGTGAGGCTCAATACTTCATAGAATCTTGGCTGTGTTTGCGCAGTCACTCTGTTTTTAACTATGAGCCCCAACAGATTCCCAGGGACGGACAGGAGAACCATCAGTTTATCCACACGGTTCTTTTCTGGAGAAATCCGTAAGAATAGCAATCCAGTATTCCGTAGGCACAGGCATATCTGTCCAGTAAAGTAGCGTCTGGCCCAGTGCGATGATTGACTCTTGAGGTCTGTCTGTACACAATCTTAAGTAGAGAAATCTATCTCCAGAGATTTATTTACAGCTGTTGCTCATACAGCAATAAAATGGGTCAGTTGTGTTGGGAAGAGGCTTTTCTGTAGGGAGGACATTATAGGGAGAAGCCAGGGTTCTAAGTAAAAGATAAGGTAACAGAACTATTCCAGACAAGCAACATGGTTGGTTGTCTTATTTGTAGACTTTGTTAGACACACTTATGTATTTGGACAGTTTTTCCTCCTTGGAATGGAGTAATCTGGAGGAGAAAATCAACCCCAATCACAATGATAATGATTTAAAATATACAATAGCAAACTCAGATGTTTGGAAAGCACTACAGGGAAGCAGAGCCAGTTACCTGGAAAGAGGAACAGTTAACGGTCCTCATTGGTACGTCTATTAAAAAAGAGGAAGTGGGGCACCCGCATGGCTCAGTTGGTTAAGCGTCCACCTCTTGGCTTGGCTCTCATGGTTCATGAGATAAAGCCCCACGTCAGGCTCTGCGCTGATGGTACGGAGCCTACTTGGGATCCTCTTTCTCCCTCTCTCTCTCCTCTCCTCTTCCTCGCTCTCTCTGTCTCTCTCTCTCTCAAAATAAATAAACTTAAAAAAATAAAATAAAAATAAAAAAGCTAACGCTAAAACCAGCATTTAGATATTCCTCAATTTGTACTGTTTCTTCTAACACTCTGGTGAAAATAAGATAAGTAAAAGCCTGTCTTTCATCTTGGTCACAGCGACTTGAAGCAACCATGTTATAAAATAAGTCATTTACCTACAAATACAGGGAGAGCCCAGTAAATGTCTAACCTCATCATTTCCCCCAATAAATGTCTAACCTTATCATTTCCCAGTAGCTTTGAGCTATTAGAAAAAGAATTATCTAGAACGTATGCCAGAATGTCCAAGCAGCTGAGATTAGAATTCTTTGCTGTTTCTAATCACTTACTGGTGCTATTTTACAATATGGAAAGAGTGACAACAAAGAGGGGGTGAGGAACCTTTCACAGCAAAGATAATTTAGTTGATTATGTGACAGCTCAGCTTCTCTTCTCATTCTCCCGTTGGGCTGACTGCGTAGTTACTCTGCGCCAGGCGCCTTGTCACTTTGTCGGAGAGGGCGTGGCAAGGAGGTGACAAAGAAAGGATGGGCATTTTGCAAATGTTCCTGTTTCTCACAGAGCTGGTTAGCATCTTGTTTTCTCCGAGAATTTGTGTTTTCTCAGAAGTCAGATTTAAGAGCCGTCGGTATTTTCTTAGAGTATTTTCTTCTTTCTTATTTACCACCCAGAAATTTCTTCTGCATTCTTGAATTGCCTTTGGGCAATCATAAGAACAGAATATTAGAAGCACAATTTCTGCCAACATATTTTATAATTGTTTTGAAAATCAATCTCTTTCTGAATTTCTGTATACCCCACGATATCCTTTCCAACAGCAGATTGAAAAAAATATTTCACAGGAAGCTGTCAGTTTCAGAAAGGAACATCTTAGACTCTTAGAAGCATCTTATAATTACCTAGATAGTCTTACAGGCTCCACAGAAAAACATTCCAGATTACTCATTCTCATTGTCTTTAAATTGATTCCAAATATAATCAGGGTTAAGTCATACAAGGCATCTTGAGAGCTTTTCTCAAAACCAGTTAGATGTAAAATATGTACTTAGTAAAACTTGCAGGGCTTAGTCCATGTCACCGAGCCGGCTCTCTTTTGTCTTACCCATACCACCATCCATATGACAAAGGTAAACCTACAGATTGTGGCTGCGTGACACTCATAAATGTGCATGTGCCCCTTAGAGGAATAAAGGAGAAGAGGTAGGATATCTTTATATTATTACATTTAAGCTCATAGACACTGCTCAATTTTCATTTACAGGACTGAGAACAGCAAAGCAACACAGAGAACAGTGTACACTGTTAGGCAGCCGTGTTAATAACAAAATATAAGTAATGATTCCGTATCCAGTACTATACAATATAACAATTCCTGTTTCTATGCATCGGAGCAACTCCACTCGTCACTCCTTTTGATATCAAGCAGGTTGAGTGGGAAAGTAGGACAGAGGGAGAAAAATGAATGGTCAGAACAAATTCTAGAGAATTGACATGCTTTTCTGAGCCTTAAGACTAGAGACCAACAGAATCATATCCAGCCTTGGAAACGAAGGGCATCCTGATTTCTGTGACAATACGCGTGAGCCTGGAGAACGTTATGCTAAAGTGAAATAAGCCAGATACGAAAGAACATGATAGCACGTATATGAGGAATCTAAGTTGGTCAAACTCATAGAAGCAGAGAGTGTAACAGTGGTTATCAGATGCGGGGGAAAGGGGAAATGGTACAAAATTTCAGTCACACAGGATGAATAAGTCCTTCAGATCTACAACATCATAGTGCCTAACATTAACAATATTATATTGTACACTTAAAAGATTTGCTAAAAGGGTACCCCTTATGTGAAACGTTCTTCTCACCCTCAAATGAATGAATGAATGAATGAATGAATGAATGAATGAATAAACAAGCAAATAAACAAGGTGGGAGGAAACCTTAGGAGTTGATGGATATGTTTATGGCATAAATACTGCTGATGGTTTCACCAGTTTATACTCATCCCCACACTCATCAAGTTGTGTACATTAAATATGTATAGCTTTCTTATGTTAATAAGACCTACATACATAAAGTAGCCTAAAAAGAAAAAAATGCCAAACCCACACAACATACAAACTATTAGACAATTTTTCTGACCACGAATTTTGGTCTTGCCATTTGGCGGGAGGTCATTTATATGAAAGCACATTAAAAGTGACTAATCTGGGACATCTGGGTGGCTCAGTGGGTGAAGTGTCTGACTCTTGGTTTCAGTTCAGGTCATGATCTCATGGTTCATGGGTTTGAGCCCCGCATCGGGCTCTATGCTGACAGTGCTGAGCCTGCATGGGATTCTCTCTCTCCCTCTCTCTCTCAAAAAGAAATAAATGAACCTTTTTTAAAAAGTGACTAATTCTGAGAGAAATGAGAAATGGAATTAAGTTGCAAAAGAGGGACAGCGATAAGATTCAACTCTTTAATTATCAACATGTTTGTGATGGAAAACCTTCACAAGCTAATAAAAGACAAAAGACAGAAATGCAGGAATGGCTGACTAGAACTCCCTCTTAATTTCTACCATTTTATCCTCTATTTACAATGCTTGGGGATTTAGAATGGGCACTAGACTTTTTGGCTCCTAAAAATTTGTTCCATAAATTCAATCTTCAAATATGTTAAATGCCTGATTTAATAGGGGCATTTTTATTTGATAGTTGTTAACAGGTAGTCCTGCAGACTTTTCTGATTGCACTGGGCTGCTTCGCAGCCATGGTCGAATTCAAGTTTAATGAAAACCCACACCATTTACAGAAAAATTGAGAGGAGAATTCTGGTTTATTTTCTGCTATAGGAAATACCATTGGAAACACGGTAATTTCATGGTCAATTGATTGAAGGAAGTGCAACACATCCAATAGGTGAAGGCTTATTTCACCATGATCTAGAATACCTGGAATGCAGAATGTCCCAGAATAGGAGAACATTTGAATGATCTAAAGAATCATGGAGTTGATGACAGTAAATACATTTCTTTATTAGCTAGGTTAATCTGTGGGGAGTAGGGTGGTGGTAGTGGATGTTTCTAGAAAAATTACCTGAGGTTTGGCCTAGCCTTGGTTTTAAGCTCATCTATCATAAACACAGTGATGGCTTTACCCCACATTCTTCTATAGTGCGCAGACCTTGATCCATTTTGAACAAAACAGATTAATGGAGGGTTTGGACCTCATGCGCCGACTGGTCTTCTTTATCAAGACTCAAAGAAAACCACTGGAAGGTTTTTCCCCTGAGTGCTCCATTTCCAGACACAGAATAATGTGATTCTTAGTCACTTACCTGAGATCTTTCCGGAAGTGAACTGAGGCCACAGTCCTGCAGGCCAGGACTTAAAAAGCAGACGTATGTGAACCACATATTCTACTCGCCCCTAAGCGCTCACATCCAAGGTGCACCATTGGTCCTCTGATATTCTCCTTCCGCACAAAACTCCAAAAGAAATCTCATCTACTCAGCTTCTAACCAATAAGTTACACAAACCAGACCTCATGTATTTACTGTACTCCTAAACACCCATGAATTCCAGGTATGTATATTCAAAGGCTGGGCAGTTTACCGGCTTGTTCTGTGAGGATCTCAAACTCACTATGTTCAAAACTTACATCCCTTCTCCATCACCTCCACGAAAAGAGAGAGAATTCCTGCGTTTCCCAGTTCATTTGTAAAAGGCGTCATTGCGTGTTCATTTTCAGGTCATAAATATGGGTGTCCTTGTGGCCAGTGCCTTCTTTCTTACTAGATCTAACCTCTCACGCCTCCCGCTCCACCCTACCTTCTTGAATCCTGCCACCGAACTGCGAATGAAGCCCATTCTCAATCCTTGAAGTTTCTTACACATCTGATTTTTCCTTCAATTCCACTGGTCCTATGGCTCAGGCTGCTATCACCTCTGCTCCAGACTGCAGCCTCAGCTCCCGTCCCTGTCTCCCTTGTCTCCCAACTGAAATTTACTCCCTACGCTTTCCCCAGACAAACTGCCATCAAAAATTTTTGATAATGCCATTTGCCTGCCTAAAATTCATCAATTGCCTCTGACTCTTCACAGGATAAAATTCCGATTCCTTAAGCGCCTAACTACTGCTTCCAGTTCTAACTTCCTCTCCAACTTCCTCCACATGCCTCATCCTGTGTCAAGGTCACTGCAATTTGTGAAGTTCCCTGAGCTTACTAGGCCCTTTCAAATCTTGAGTTTTTGAACAACTGTTCCCCTTTTGTCCGCTTAACTCTGATTCATCCTTTACAGAGAATCTTAGATGTCACCTTCTCCAAGAAATGCCTCTGACCCCAAGAGCGTGGGTTAGACTTCACACACTCCTCAGTGCTCCGGGTTTACCCCATCGTGAAAATTACCTCACCTTACGTGCCGGTCTCCCCACTAGGGAGTGGTTTCCTCAAGGACAGAAGCCACGTCTCACTTCTCTGCATCTCCAGGGCTTGCAAATGTTCACAATCTAGGGGGGCTTCTGAGGCAGGTATAATGTATTACTAACTAACAGAAATCTACAGAACCTGACACAGCCAGCCCTAGGAACCCACCTCAAAACATTCTGGAATGGACTTCCAGGTTCTTGTTCATGTGATTTATATTATAAATAAAGATCATATCATTAGATTCCAGAGAAAAAATATTTTTTTACTTAAACACAATTCAAAGCCCGAAACCACTGACAAAAGGTTTTTAAAAATCCAAATCATTTACGTGTTGATAAAGCCATACAATCAATAGTGTAACCACTTTCTCGGTTCATATGGATGCAAATGGTTCCTCTGTCATTACTGTTCTTAGTTACCTGGTTCCTCTGTCATTACTATACTTAGTTACCCACTTAACCAATACTCAATGAACACCCCTATGTTGGACATTGTTTTTGGTGCAGGGGTTACAAAACTGAGCATATGGAACCTCCTTATAGGTTACCATATTGTCTGGAGGATAGACATTAATCAAATACTCAAATCAAATACCACTAATGAGTTTATAACTATGCAATAGAATATAGTACTCCAAAAGGAAATAGCCTCATTTTATGAGAATAGATAAGAAAGAAACTGGCTTAGACCCAAGGTGAGGAAGTCTAAACTGAAAAAAGGGGGAAAAGGGAAGAAGAATTAAAAAAAAAAAAAAAAAAAAAACAAAAAGCNAAAAAAAAAAAAAAAAGACTAAAAAGCCTAGCAGTGGAAAGCTTCCATGGCAAGAAGGAACATGGTGACGTGTACGAGATGGAAAGTAGCCCTGTGGCTAGACCGGGAGAGTCCTCTGAGAGACGAGGTCTGACAGGCAAGTAGTAGCTGAATGTTCGGTGGGGAATCCTGTTCAAGATTTTACCTTAATTCTAAAATGGGAAAAGGATTTAAATGAATCAGATTTGCAACTTGAAAATACCAGTGTGGCTGCCCGATGGAGAAAGATAGGGCAAGGTGCAGAGTGGAGGTGGAGACCAGTTAGGAGTCAATGTGATAATTCAGGTGGAGTGGAGGTGACAGTGTGGACCTATAGCAATACAATAATTGTTAACATGCTACATAAGCAGTTGCTATTTTAATATAAAAATCAAAATAAGAAACACTTATGAAAGAAACCATTATTATTAAAAAGAAAATCCCTGGGGCACGTGGGGGGCTCAGTCAGTTAAGCATCTGACTTCAGCTCAGGTCATGATCTCAGAGTTTGTGGGTTCGAGCCCTGTTCAGGCTCTGTGCTGACAGCTCAGAGCCTGGAGCCCACTTGGGATTCTGTGTCTCCCTCTCTCTCTGCCCCTCCCCTATCCATGCTCTGTTTCTCTCTGTCTCAATAATAAATATTTTTAAAAATTAAAAATAAAAGAAAATCTCAATGTTTGACTCAAACTCTTAAAACATTAAATATTGAAGAAACAATTATTTATCTCATTGGGACTTAAAGCCTATTTATTTTTATTAGACTCTTAAACTCTATAAATATCCATGATTGTGAATGAACAAAAAATCTACATCCAAATAATATTCAATATTATTATAATGTAATGTATTTTCCAGAGATAAAGCACTCAAAAAAAGCCCTATTTCAACATTTTGTTGTTAAGCACCCAAAAAGCTATGTAGTCAATTTTTTAATACATTCAAATATGCATGTAGCCAAGGTAAATGCATGTAGTAAAACACTATCAAAGATGGACCAAATGTTGTGGAAAATGTAAAATTAATAATTTCCTCTTATTCACAAACTTGTGCTGCACCTGGATTTGGATCAATATTCTGCTGCCATTCAGAGTTTAAATACAAAGGATTTGTGGCTGATGTGAGTGTCACAGTTTGCTACCAAGGATTTTCAGGTGAGAGATGAATAAACACTGTAAGTTACAGAATATGAATTCTAGGGCAATAGTTACCTCACAGGAGTAAGGCTTATGAGACTCATTCAGAGAAAATCCCCAGCAAAATCTGCAAATATTATATTTTTAGCTTTATAGTTCTTTTTTCCAATTTGAGGATACAATTGTATAAAAACTGCATGAGCACTTTTATGATACTCATGCAGTCATATTTTGGTTTCATCTTTCATTTTATATTGTGGTGGAGAGTTTCAGTTCAAAAGTAAGATGTAGTCCCACAAGAATTGTGAGGATTCTGGGCAAAACAACTCCTAAGTACACAGACTCTTTTCAGAATCTTCTGGATTTATTCCTTATCTACCTTTAAAACGTGACTTGAAGCAATTTATAATATTAATCCCCCCAGTCTCTCTGTTTCTCTCTCTCTCTCTCTCTCTCTCACACACACACCCACCACCTTAAAAGAACAGCAAGAAAAGACAGACAAAAATAAAGACAATTAGAAGCAAAAAGAAAGTAGCTACGTCAGTGATGAGTCAGGTGAGAAAATACCAATGGGATGTTCAGTTTAGCAATGAGCTTCCTAGAAACTAGAGAAAACAAGAAGAGGAAAATAGAAGTTACACATTTCTTACTGTTTTTTTTAAAAAAAGGAAAAAGTCAAGTTTATCTTCAAAGACAAAATGTTCTTAGTATTTATTTTAGAAGAAGTGTATGTCGTGGGCCCTCTCATAAGCAACATAATGAACATGATGTAAATATCCTCAATTTATATTTTGCAAAAGTTAACAAAGGAGTCCGTAAATAATCATTTCTCTGCCTACTCTAAAGGCTTCTGTATCATTATACGCTAACCTCAGAAAGGACTGGGGTAGGCTTGATTGAGACCAGATTGTAGAAAAGAAAAATAATAATCATCATCAGAGCCCTCGAAAGCCCTAGAAAAATCTGCGCAAGCAAGTTGGCGACTGCACTCAGAGCCCCGGATGAAACACCGGTGTGGCCTGGACCTCAGTCCATACTTCGTAAGCTTCAGTGTTAAGACTGAGGTTCTGACTTAGTGGGTCTGGGGTCTGGGGCCTGACCACTCTGTTTCTAACAAGCTTCCAGGCGGTGCTGACGCAACTGGTCCGCCGACCACATGTGGAGCACCAAGACTTTAGGGAGCACCCAGGGTGACCTGAAAGAGCTGCATTAACAGTACCTGGGATACGCGTCCCTGTGAAACAGTCCACAACAAGACAGACTCCCAACAGTCACGCCACCCTCTTCTCACACATGACGTCACTCGTTCGGCACAGCTGGTTCCTGGTTCTGCTAAGGGCAGTGACGCTAGTAGACCCCTTGTGGCTCTGCACGAGAAGATGGGGCCTCCCACAGAGCAGAGGGGGCGGCAGACAGAGGAAGGGACGCAAGCAGCGGGTGCCAAGTGGGGCCACGAAAGAACACAGGAATTAATTCCAAATCACCGTAAGAAATATCAGGGGAGGAAAAGACCACAAATCCCAAAAACTGCTAGTCAAGCAGATGGGGCTTCATACCATTATAATTTGGGGATAGTAAGACAAAGAGGTTGGTAAATACCAGACATAATACTGTCATGCCAACCTACACCAAAAGAGCTCACTAAACCTGTGAGGCAGAGCGCTCCTGAAGTTCCTAGGAAACACAGAATGATAATTAGAAACTAATTACATTAATATGAAAATCTCATGGATCTTTCTCTTTATGTAGTAACTACCATTGCTGTTTTGTGTTACTGACTATCCTGCATCTATATATCCAGCCTTACCTTTAATTTTTTTTTTCTTTTAGAGAGAGAGAGCGCTAGGGGCGCCTGGGTGGCTTAGTCGGTTAAGCGTCCGACTTTCGCTTAGGTCATGATCTCNACAGAGGGAGAGAGAAGAATCCCAAGCAGGCTCCATGCCCAGACAGAGCCTGATGCAGGACTTGATCCCATGACTGTGAGATCACAACCTGAGTTAAAATCAAGAGTCAGACACTTAACCAACTGAGCCACCCGGGCACCCCTCCAATCTTACTTTTTAATTAAGATCTTAATATCATCAAGCGTATCTTCCAAGACGATGTGACACTGGAATAGTATGAAATTTTGTGGGACTGTATTGGGATTGTATAAGGTACTGCTACTTGAAGAACTCAACTGAAAATTTTAGATTTACTATTAGAGCAGGTAACTCAAACTTACAGCCCAACTTAACCTGATGAGCTAAACTTTTCTTGTTCAGCTGTTTTCATTTATGGATATTGTCATTAAAAACTCCTCAGGCCATGTACCGTTGACTTGACCACAGTTCCCAGGGAAGACAGGTACGGAACTCAAGAGAATTTATCTGCCTGGAATCTGACTGCATTTTGGGCTGCAACCTTTGCCTTAGAGTATTTAAGGAGGTAAATTCTCTCATAGGTCATCAAAGTATGAGTCATTTTCGTATCTGTGTTTAGATGTAAAGTTAACTTTAAGTCACTGACTGCAAGAAGCTTAATACTTCCTAGGGGATACAGGAAATGTCCTATATTTGTCTTATAAGACAAAGTAGAGCATAATAACTGCTATTAGAGAAGCAAAAAACAAGGCTTTTTTTCAGAGCACAGATAACGAAAGCTCAGGACAGTTTTCTCCAAAGAGCTCTCTGAACTGGCAGTTGAAGAAGGGGCAAAAGTCTGCAGGCAGAATGACCCAGAAGTCGGGAGGTGAGGTGGTGAGAAGGGAAGAGACGGAGTGCAGCGCCAGATGTGAGAAAATACAGGCTATTGTCAAAGGAGAGCAAGGGACTGGAATAAAGTGGGCATGAAAGAAGTAACGGGAAAAAGGGGGCATGTTTTGTGAGAGCAAATGTCGTTCTACTGCAGCTTTTGCTTGGTCCCTGTTCTGCCTCCTGTCATCAGAGAAAAGGAAGCCCCTAAACACCAACATGTCGGCCTGCCTAGCTGTGTTCTGGTGGCTGTTACCCTCTCACCAAGGCGGAAGGCCTGCCGGCCACGGCTCTTCTCTCGACCCTTGTACACGACGAAGCACCCCAGAACTCTCATCCAGGAGCCCCGCAGGCACCCTTCCCCCACAGGCTGCACACCGGCCTCCTGCTGACTCACCGTGAAGGCCCCGGCCTGTCTGATCCTGCCTCCTCTCCACACCGTGCCAGCCTGGGCCCAGCACGCCTACGCCCCACAGCTCGGCCATCCCGTCTCGTGGAGCCAGAGAACACACTTCTAACTTACTCCTACCCATTTCTCTAGGGTTTTTCTAGTTACTTCTAATCAGACCTGTGGGGTTTCCCTATTTCCGCTAATGACTCCTTTGTCTCACAGCCACCCAAGTGAAAATCAAAACCTACACCACTGGGTCATATCGCCTAAAGCCTATATGCCCAGTTATTCAACAGATCCTCATGTTTTCCCCTGTGTCCTTCACTCCCCGGATGTCGGAATGCTGGAGCCCAGACTATTCCTACACAGGCCTTAGACCCACCACGGCGACGGCAGCCCCCACTGAACGCCAATCCACCCTGAGCGCCTCCATCCCAATGTGCTCTGCGAGAGTGCCAAGCAGAGTTACGTCGTAGTTACACTCTTCGGATTGGCTTTCAAAGACCCTCATCGTCTGACCCAAGTCTGTCTGCTCCATCTCGACAGCCTCTTACACATCCTCACCCTCGTCCCCCCGCCCCAGTTCTGCACACACAGCTGGGGACCTCAACGCAGATGGGACTCCTCACTCTTCAAACTCCGCTCACCACTGCTGTCCAGGAGCCCCTCCCAGACTCCTCATTGATTTCTTCATCCTCCCAATCTCTCTCTATAATCTATGCCACACTGTTTCACGTATCTTTAAGATCATCTTCTATTCTTTCACATTTGTTCATTACGTTTTTGCAACTGACCCAGAGTAAAATAAGGTCATGATTTTTACTTGCTTTTTTTTCTTTTGATTTTGGTTTGCTGCCATTCCCAGGGTCCAACATGATGTGGAACCTGGTGAGGGTATTTCATAAGGAGTTAGTGACTACATGAGTTAGAAAGTTTCAATACTGAGTGATGAGAATCGATTTTAAATAGTCATGTCCAGGGTGCTGGAGGAAACAGTGCCGTGCTGAATGCACACTTACCAGAGAAGACACTAGGTATCTTGGAAAGAAAGCTTTTGACGGTACGAATAGGAATTCCATTTTTTTCATCTTGCATGCGTGCTATGACGTCTTCCATCTACAAATAAAATAATTAAAACTTTTTAAAAGTCACACTTTTAAGAAAAATCAGTTCTTATAACAATTACACCAGTTTTCCCAAACCGAGTATAATAATACCACATTCTTGCCTTTCTACACTTCGTCGTGTTAATATTTTTAGTTTGGTTAAAGGATGATGGAGAAAAATGTAAGAAAAGTGGCATTTTAAGCTCTATTAAGCTACTAAAAGGAATTCTTGCTATCAATATTACCTCTCTCTCCTGGTTTCACATTCTTTGCTTATAAAGGTTGACCTAAAAGAGTGTTTATTTTTGAAGCTGTTGGAAACCACTGTCGTAGCAAAATTCTCACTTCGTTAATGTTATGAAACTCCATGCAAAAGAAAAGAGAAGCCTTGAAAGTGCCTGTGTGGATTTCCTCTTCAAGCAAGTGAGTTACTATGATTTGGTTTCATGTAAACTTTAACTGCCTGGAAATGAAGGACCAATTGCCAGCAACTGCGGCTTCTCTTACCCAGGCATGTTCTCAAGGGTGATTCGTACACGCCTGATCAGACGAAAGCAGAACTGTAGCTTTCCGCCCATGTAGTGAATTCCGCTGTGTCTGTGTTTCAATCTGATTGGTACACTCTCTTTTGCTTTTGAAAAGTTTTAAAGAACTCTGCTTTACAAAGGCCAATGTGGAATTTAGTTCTGAATAACATTCATGCAAATCATAACCCCCGTGTGTTTCTAAACGTGTGGCAATGCACACAGACACCCAGAAGTTGTATGATGGAGCCCAACATCCATTCATTCATGGACTCGCTCCACAATCAGATACTGATCAGACTCTAGACCAGACTTACTGATGAGCACTGTGGAAACGAAAATGAGTATAATACAGTTGCTAGCCTCAAAAAAGGTCAGTCTATATTGAAAATGATGGTAAAATGTGATTAAGGTTTGTGGTTTGGTTAACAGTGTGGTACCAATATCAATCTCCTGTTTTTGGTAATTTTGCTAGAATTCTATGAGATGCTAATATTCACGGAAGCTGAGTAAAGGGCATCTGGGAATTCTCTGAACTATTTTTGCATCTTTTCTGTTTAAAATTATTTAGGGCAGCCTAGGCGGCTCAGTCGGTTGAATGTCCGTCCAACTTTAGCTCAGGTCATGATTTCACAGTTGGTGGTTTCAAGCCCCATGTCACTCTCCATGCTCAAAGCTCAGAGCCTGGAGCCTGCTTCCAATTCTGTGTCTCCTTCTCTCTCTGCCCCTCCCCCTCTCATTCTCTCTCTCTTTCTCTCTCTCTCTCTCAAAAGTAACCATTAAAAAGTTTCTTTTAACTGTTTAAGCAGAAATTTTTTTAAAGTTTTAATTTTAAAAGCTTCAAATTATTCCAAAATAAAAAGTTAACAAAAATCACAGTCTGAACCCTATACCAGTGAATTACCAAATTCCCACCAATACAGCTTCAGAATGGTTTTCAAATCAGAAATCTAATTTGCCTGGATGAATATTTTCAGACTTATTAACATGAGAAACTGCTCACCAGAAACTGGAGGAGTGGGAAAAATGGGTTTCTGACTCAGCTATTTTTATCATCGTCCATGCTGCTTTGAGTGAGGTGAGCAACCTGTCTGAGGCTGCTTCCTCACCTCTAAGTGGTGATAATAATATTTATACTAACTCCTTTATAATGTTTGTAGTGTGGGGATGGGGGTGGGCTAGGGGTAAATTATTTTAAGGTTAAATGATACAACATGTATAAAGCACCATACATAGACAATAAACCTTGGACTTCAAATATCCACACATACCCCCAGTGCTTAGGGATGTTTATTCCCCACTCATGTTTTGGTTTGTTTTTTTGTTTGTTTTTCTGCAGAGGCCACACCACTGCTTCAGCCCCTGCCCCTTCCTGCCCCTCACACCTGTCACTGCAGCCCTGGGCTGACTGATCAGGCGGAAAAACTGAGGATGGGCTTGTCCTCCTTCCGTGGGGAAGCCCGCACCGAACTCTGCTGTGTGAGAGACCTGCCTTAGTGAGTGAGTACGACTGATCAGCACTGGGTTTCAGGATCCAAGTTTCGGTGTGCGCACACATTCGTCAGTAATAGCTTTCTCTGTAATGCAGGTGATGCTGTGACTCCTTTCTGCCTTACGCTTTAGCTGTGATTCTCCACTCGTTCGGAATTCGGAAAATGAAGGTGTTATAATTGACCCTCTGAAGACCCTAACAAGAGCTAAAACACTGCACGTAATGAACACATCTAAGTATAGAAACCTGGAAATGGTTATACTTTTATGAGTTTTTGCTTTGTTACTGCTTGCCCTTCATTCACCTGACCATGAAGAATAAGCTGCTTTGTCTAGTGGCAGCCTGTAAACCCTTGGACTATGAGTTTAATGGTTTAAATCAGGTCAGATTAGACAGACGTGGAAATCTCTGACACTGGTTACTACCTCCACAGCCCAGGACGTGGCAACAATCACCTCGGGTGGGGGCTGAAATAAGGCTCATTGCTAGGAGTAGAGGTGTTTTCTCTGCAAAGTCATACCACCTCTCAGTTCACTGGATCCCAAAGGCATGAGATTAACAATCTGGGAATTGAAAGTGCGCTCTTTCGTTGTATTTTAAAAGATTCAATTTTTCCGAGCCACAATTTCCACAAGTGAAAAAAAAAACAAAAACATTTAAACCCTATGTAAAAAGAGGATGCATGTTCTAGACTGAAAATGTGATCATCAAAATATATTCAGCTGTTCTCTTCTTAATTCAGATATGATTTAGCCACGAAGCTTACCATGGCCTATAATGAACAGAAAACAAACCAAATAACAAAACCAAAACGATGGCCAAGACAAAGACAAAAACGATCTGGTTTCTAAAAGCTAAAATCAGTCCCAAAGGCCACATATAAAAACATATCCATCTTATTTAATGAAGTTTCCTTAAGCAATCACTTGCAGTCTATTTATTTTTATATTAAGTATGATTTTAAGACACTTGATTATCTCCTTTCCCACTATTTGCAGTAGCAACTTGGGTGAGAAACAGAATGTTAAAAGTAGACAAACTAATAGAGAAAGCCAGGCAGCAATAAGGGTGAGAGACTATATAAAGTAACTCCAATAAATACTAAACCTCTGTGGGACAATTTAAATGTAAGGTCAAAAGACACAGCACCAACATTCCACAAAGAAGATATATATACACATACAAGCATCTATTGATGGACCAGTCTATCATCTGTCATCTTCATCACAGTGCCATCGGGCTGTGAAGGGTTAGGCTGTTTTTGCTCTCAAGCCCTAGGGTGAGGAAACTTTCAGCATGGGATGACAGAACACTGAGCATGCCTGGGGCACTGGGCATGCCTGGTCACTGAGGCTCTCTCTGAGTCTTATTTTCTTCACCCTTCAAATAAGAAGTTAGAGGCAGGTGATCTGTAAGATTTCTTCCATCCAAAAAATTACTGAAGTCTAGAAATAATCATCACTGTTTAGAACTGGGTACATTTCTTTGAGTTAAAGAGTCAGTTTCTGGGGTGCCTGGGTGGCTCCGTCAGTTAAGCACTGACTCTTGGTTTCGTCTCAGGTCGAGATCTCAATGGTTCATGAGTTTGAGCCCCACCATGAGTGCAGAAGCTGCTTGGGATATTCTCTTTCCCCCTCTCTCTGCCCCTCCCCTGCTCACTCTCTCGCACCCTCTCTCAAAATAAACTTTAAAAAAAAAGAGCCAGTTCCCTATCAGAGACAAATAGATGAACCCATTAAATTGATCAGGACCGTTTGCAAATTGCTTCCAACTGTCAGCACATTTTAATTTCAATGCAAATAGCAAAGTGATTAAGAGCATGAACTGAGGCCAGTCAAATCTGTTCGAACCCTACCTTCAAATTGTATGAACACGTTAAGTTACTTTATAACTCATCTATAAAATGGAACTAATACTAATAATATACATCGTATCAGGGGTGAGGATTGGTTGATGAAGCAATGCTAATTAAATGTGTACCCATATTGCTGCCATCATCAGCATCAGCATCAACCTAAGTTTCTTCCCTCATTACTATACTCAGAAGCCACAAGTCCTTTCTCTTTAACAATCCATCTGACAAAGACATCTATGGTCAAATGCCAAATATGTATTAGAGGCAAGCAGCTACCAATCACGAAGTAGAGAGAGGTACCTATGGATAAGTTCTCTCTTGGATTTCTTATAGAAGACTGGGTTAATGTTGTCCCTCAGAAGACAGAGGATTTGATCAGAAGAAATGTCTTGAAGAATACTCTTGCATAAAAGCAAGGACTATGTAAACTATGGGAAATAATATTTAGAAGAAAGGGGGAAATGAACTGGATTCATTTTTGACAAAGTGAAAATGTCTCTGCTCTCATATTCTCGATGAATTTGCATCTTGAAGTTTAGAGGGTCAAAAGACCGAATTACAGGGTGCCTAAGTGGCTCAGTTGATTGAGCATCTGACTCTTGATTTTGGCCCAGGTCATCATGGGATTGAGCCTCACATCAGGCTCAGTACTGAGCATGGATCTTTCTTGGGATTCTCTCTCTCCCTCTGCCCGTCCCCCTTGATTGTGCTCTCTCTTTCTCTATCTAAGATAAAAAATAGAAAAAAAATCGAATTGAGATTGAGTGCACTTTGCAAAAGTAGTCTGTGTTCTACGCAAACTAATTCTCTGTTTGGTAAAGAGTAAAAATTGTCTCTTGCAAAGTAGTTTTGAGAATATCCATGGTTCGACTTGTTCAAAACATTTTTAGACCTCTATTACAGAACGCTTCACATTTTAGTTACTATCTTACAACTGTCTGTTCTCCCTTAGATGTGAACTTCTAGAAACAGAAATCTCACGGGGCGCCTGGGTGGTTTAGTCGGTTAAGCGTCCGGCTTTCGCTTAAGTCATGATCTCGCGGTTCGTGGGTTCGGGCCCCGCGTCGGGCTCTGTGCTGACTGCCAGCTCAGAGCCTGGAGCCTGTTTCAGTCTGTGACTCCCTCTCTCTCTGACCCTCCCCTGCTCATGCTGCCTCTCTCTCTCTCTCCTAGAAATAAATAAAAACATTAAAAAAAAAAAACAGAAATCTCACGTACTCATTTTTGTATTGTTAATATATAAAGTGCGTGGCCCATGAGGTGGCTCAAAAAGAGGCAGGGAGAAGCACTGAATTTTTGTCTATAGCACATGTTTGATTTTTCTGAGACCCAAAGCAAAAGTGCAAGTTAAAAGATTCTGAAAATGTTTTATTGTTTTTCCTTTTATCTAACATTTGGTGAAAAACAGACTGGGTCCGAAATACTAGAACAGAAGAGCTCAATGTGCAACAAGCTAAAATACTCCTATTATTTCTGTTCTATTTCATGCAGGGATTCTTTAGCTTGTTTATTAGAGGAATTTCTCCTTCAAAACATGAGGGTAAATCAGTGGCTGTTTATAAGGCTGTCTTCCCACTTGTAGATGTGACACTCAAGTTCACTGTCAAGTTTAGTGTCGTGTGTGAGCTCTTGAGATGAAAGGCGCTATTGAACTCCAGCACACTGCTCTTTTTCCGGGAATTCATAATTAGCCTTTCCTTTGGAATAGTTTAGATGTCACTTCAGTGCTTTCGATATATTTCAAATACTGCTCAGGTTAAACAGTGCCCGCCCTCACATTTGGTGGAAAGAAAGAGAAAGCAGATTATGCAGGTACATCTTTGAGGAGCCTTACTAATTATTCAAGAGGGGCCCGTCAGACGGGGGACTCCCACGTACCTATGAAAACAAAATCACTGCCTTGAAACCTTTCTTGTTCCCTAATGTTCTAAACAATCATGGGAGTTTAATTAAATTTACTCGTGGCTATATTTGCCAGAACTTTATCAGAAGATCAGCACTATTGATTTCATGAAGCCAAAAGCTTTACAGAGACACCCTGACTGTAGGCGAAACATTTGTATGAAACAAAGCGAAAACATTTTCTTCTCCGTCGTTCTAAAAGAGAAATGAATCCATCAGAATCTCAAAAAGGAAGTTTTCTAACTTGTTATTGTAATCTCCCATTAAGCACAGACATTTGGAAATATAAATGAGAGCCTGAAAGGGCATGCTGAATGGAGTTTTTCCTACATGCACACGCTTTCAAATTATTGTGCGTGGCCATCATTTCAAGTACTGGCTCTGACAGAAACAATGACACAAGTGCTTCTTGGGTAGCTGAGACAATTCGGTGGTGGCAGGTATTACATAACTTAAATCTGCCTATTATTATTTCCCCTTCAAGAAGACTTGCTGAAGAAGAATGTGATTTGCACTTCTGAATTCAGTGGTGACAGCGAGAAAGCAGAGTCGGCCTCTAATGAAGGTTAAATAAGAATAATGAGATTAAAATTTGCCACCCAAACTGTTTTCTGCTACAATAATTCAATTAAAGCTGCTTCTAATTGGGATGATCTTCCTACATGTTACAGTTCATGGCAGTCTGTATCTCAACTCAGAATTAATTGCTTTTTCACATGAAAAAGCTTCCGATTTCATGAATAAAATTATGTCGAAGAAAATATACACTTATAAAATCTAGTTACCTGTAAACTTGTCCTTGTTCATCTGAGAGTAGACTTATTTTTTCAAAGCAATAACTCATTTTAAAAAAAAAAGTAGAGATTTTATGCTTTTATGATTTTAGAGGTAGAGAAAGACGCTTCCATTTTATGGATGTGATTTTCGTGTTATTCAAAATTTTTTTGATGTTTATTTATTTTTGAGGGGGAGAGAGACAGAACGTGAGCGGGGGAGGGGCAGAGAGAGAGGGAGACACAGAATCCAAAGCAGGCTCCAGGCTTTCAGCTGTCAGCACAGAGCCTGACGCGGGGCTCGAACCCACAAACCGTGAGATCATGACCTGAGCTGAACTTGGTCACCCAACCGACTGAGCCACCCAGGCTCCCCATATTTTCATTTGTTTTTTAAATTAAGCAATTCTCTCATCTATGTCAAGGAATATAATAAATAAATACATAAATACATAAATAAATAACTTTGCTCATTAGATTTGCTAGGATTACTTGAGTTACAAGTGATAGAATTTTGAGTTAAATTGTCACCAACAAGGAAATGTGTTGTGAGCATTGTGAGGTGTTTTATATAACTCAAAGACCAAAATGTGAGTGGGTCTCAGGCACAGCTGACCTGTGGAACATTGTCTCTGCCTTCATTTTGGCCCCTTTCCTGTCTGCCTCACTTTTCTCCACCTACCAGAAGCGTCTCCTAGCTCTCTGATGAACAGAGCAAGCAACATGGTGCCCCTACCTTCTGAGTTTTATAGCTTGTAGTCCCGAAGCCCAAGGAGACGTCGGTTCTCCCTCCCATTCCCATACCTGAAATCGGGGCCAGAAGTATGCTTTGTTGGCTGGTTGGCTGGTTGAGTTTGGCAGGGGTGTTGGCAGAAAAAATAATGGTGTTCACTACAGCTTCATTCAATAGGAAAACCCTACTGAAAGCAAGAGATAGAGAGGTAGAGTAGGAAAAAGAAATGTCAGAGAAGCATCTAAGGGAAAGAGAGAGAGACACCTGCTGACTAATGATACAGCACCAAAGAAAGACATAAGACAAAAAGAGAAGAACGGTGGGGGAGACAAGCAAATCAATAGAAGTGTTTTTCACAGCTCTAAGGGAGAAAGAAGCTTCTTGGCTAAATTGCATGTAAATTTGGTCATGGTAGTTATTTGCTCACGAGGTAAAAAAAAAAAGAGGTTATGACATATCTATGACAGAATAGCTTAGGTTTTCCGATTTTTTTGTTCCTCTGAGGAGCCAGTTGTTTAAGTTTCAAAAGAAGGCTAATGGCTACTTCTACTGCAGGCAGAGTTCAAGGAGGAAAGTTGCCAGTGTCTCCTGAAGTATTGGAAAAGGTTTCGTGAAAAAGGTAAGACTGAGCTGAGCCTACAGGGTAGCCAGAATACAGCGATGGAAAGAGAAGGAAGACGCAGAACATTCGAATCCTAAATGGACTGCTTCATCCTGGCTTCAAGATGAGAATGAGCAAGACTCGTGCTTACAACGGTGACCTATACAGGAATCCTTCAGCCACCTTGTCCAGGTCTATCCACCTCTCTGAAGGCCGCAGTGATTCTCAAACCTTAGGTCCATTGTGTCATCACTCAGTTCATGGACAACCTGCTTGATAGTCTCTCTGTAATAGTCTCTGGTTGGCACCTACATTAATCCACTCAACTGTCGAATTAACTTGGGAGGCAGCTGAATATGTCACCCTTTATTTAAAATTTTGATTGACCTGACGACCTCATAAACTCTCTGTAAGTTAAATAACCATTCAAATGTCTCCACCGTGAGGTGCACACCAATCATTCCAGCCTTATAACCCCCCAGTCTCCTCACGGCACCTCATGCTCCACACACGCCCAGCCATGGCTCACTGCTTCACCTTTCCCCATGCTATTCCTTCTGCCAGTGTGTCCTTCCTTTTTCTATCTTGTCTGGGGGAGTTCAATTATACTTTTAGGATAATTTCAACATTAATTTTCTTACTGAATATTTTCCTAATCCTTTCCCCTGCCTCCTTCATCCCGACTGAATGCAGCCATAGCCCCTTTGGAACTCAGATAAATTTATTGTCCTTATTTTTTTAATATTTACGCCCGCCTTACTTTAAATGACTTATGTTGAAGTTAATTCTGTACCTATTTATCATTTCTTTTATTTTTTAAAATAATTTTAAGTTGTTCAATGTTTATTTTTGAGAGAGAGAGAGAGCAAGCAGAGGAGGGGAGAAGAGAGAGAAAGAGAGAGAAAATCTCAAGCAGGCTCTGCACTGTCAGCGAGGAGTCCAATGTGGTGCTCAAATGCCTGAACAGTGAAATCAGGACCTGAGCCGGAATCAAGAGTCAGACACTCAACTGACTGAGACGCCCAGGAGCCTCCCTAAGTTTTTGTTTTTGTTTTTAAGTAGGCTTCAGGGCACCTGGGTGGCTCAGTCGGTTAAGCATCCAACTGCGGCTCAGGTCATGATCTCACAGTTCGTGGGTTCGAGCCCCGCGTCGGGCTCTGTGCTGACAGCTCAGAGCCTGGAGCCTGCTTCGGATTCTCTATCTCCCTCTCTCTCTGACCCTCCCCTGCTTATGCTCTCTCTCTCTCAGAAATAAATAAAAAAAATCTTAAAAAATTTAAAAATAGTAGGCTTCATGCCCAGCACAGAGCCCAAAACAGAGCTTGAACTCACAACGCTGACATCAAGACCTGAGCTAAGAGCAAGAGTCAGATGCTTAACCAACTCAGCCACTCAAGTGTCCCTCATTCCTTTTAGATTATAAATATTTTGACAGTGAGCCCTCCCATAGTTATTTGGGGCAGAAATCGTAAGGAATTGGTGGTGGAGATCTTCTATTTTTCACTTTACGTATTTCTGTGCTATTTGTAGTCTTGTTTGTTTTTTAGCCATGAACATATATTACCTTTATAATTTTTTCACGAAAAATTTGGATTATTTGAGAGTGCTCAAATAACAAGATCAAAATCTTATGCTGTAAAGTATTCAAACATCTATCATCACACATTCTGGGGTCAAATGTCCCCAATTACCTGCTATAATATACTATATGTAAACATTCTGCGCAATGACCAGTGGTCTTCAGCAACTAAACTGGTCTACCTAGAAATCACTTTTCCCCTGTCTTTTAAATTCAGAGCTAATGGACTAAACTGGTTTACATTCTTTTTAAATTAGTCACACCTCATTATCACCCTGGTAGACAGAATCAATAGTCTCAGCATCAGCCCTCACTCAGGAGAAGGGAGGAACGCTGATAAGTGAAAAGTCTTTCTTGTTAACTTTCTCCTTGATACAGAATACCTGATTCTGGGTTGAGCTCTTTTCCTATTTTAGCTTCTGGAATTAGCTTGAAATTCCTCAACGACCAGGGTTTAGCAAAGACAGACCAGTCGTTCTCTTAAAGTAACTTGTCAATGAATACTTAGGAAACAAATGATCTAAAGACAGCCATTGCCTTGGGTGAGAGAAAAAAACAGAGAACGCAGAATATGCCTTGTATTTACTAATCCTCTGATATTAGGAGAAAAAAACCAGTAAGAGATGCCAGGAGGGTCTCTACTGAGCTTGTGATTTTAACACAGTCTCACTAATGGAAAGGGTCTCAAAATACTGTCACAGAGCATAAGAGCTCAACAAGAGCTTTGGAATTATGCTAGTGTTTCAGTTCTTCCATCAAACCTTAGCTTCTCTTTAGAGCCATGTATGTCTTCATTGCTCATAAATTCATCCAACACTCTCTGAACCTATTTAAGTTTTGTGGCTCCTTGGGTAATAAATTCTGTAACTAAATCACCTGTTACCTGAAGTCATAGGTTTTATTTAATTTTTTTTAGTTTATTTTTGAAAGAAAGAGAGAGAGAGCGAGAGCATGAGTGGGGAGCTGGGGGAGAAAGAGATAGAGGGAGACACAGAATCCAAAGCAGGCTCCAGGCTCTTAGCTGTCAGCACAGAGCCCGGCGTGGGGCTCGAACTCACTAACTGTGAGATCATGACCCGAGCTGAAGTCGGATGCTCAGTCAACTGAGCCACCCAGGCGCCCTGGTATTATTTAATTTTTTAATTAATATTTGATTCTCCCAAGTTTAAAAGATGCACCCTCATCTTAAAATTGCAGACTTTAGTGACTAAGACCTTGTTTATCATATTCATGGTACATAAATTATGAATTCTGATCCTGCGTCGAGCCCTTCCCCTGATAAGGAGGCCCACCCTTTCACAAAGCTCTGCATAGAGTACCTCCCTCGGTATCGCCAACCCTACTTGATAATGGTAAAGAAATCCTGGTCCTGCTGGTCACTGGGCACCACAGAACCATTTCCAGGAGCCTGCGAAATAAGCTCTCTTTCTTCCTCCAAAACCTTCACACTTGGCAAAACATGCTTACTTCCTTCTCTATCCTTCACTGAAAACCAGAGACCAAGAACAATCTTATACAATGGACTGACAGCATCTTAGCCATCCACAGAAAGTGACTGAAATCAAGAGATTAACCTGGTGGCAGAAAGAAAGCTCTCATCATAGTATTTTGTGATTCAAAAAAAATGTCACATTTGCTGAAGGCCTGAGACAGCCCCATGATTCTGTAAACACCCTACGAAGTGCAAATTTCATGCATGGGAACTGTGAAAACTAGTGATGCTTCTATCCGTGACTTTGCCCTTCGTCTTTCTCCTCAGACTCATCCCTCAGGAGAAATCCACTGAGCACTGTTTTCTAGGTACCTCTGGTCTTCGGGACCATTAAATGTTAAAATCTTTTATTATAGTTTAAGAACATTCATACCTACTGCTTAAAGGGGTGAGTATCACCTGTGATATACTCCTGAGCTCTTAGATTAAAAAAAAAATCATCTCAAAATTATCAGTGTCATTGAAGTCTTGATTACAGAAAATCTAAATGTCTTCAAAAAGATGGCAATGAATATAAATTCATAAGAATTCATGAGCATAACATAACAGGAATGGCTAGGAAGGGAAGATGGAATTTAAATCAGGAAACATTAGATTCATTTTAGCTCTTACATTAAAATATAAATTATTTAACCTGCAATTCAGTTTCAACAGAGTTATCTACAAACTATAAAATGAACGGAAGTCCACCCTTCTACAAATTCAATTAGCAGCCAGTATTTGTGAACAAAAATGTCATTATTATGACATACTGAAGTTGAACATTCATGTTTATATAGCAAGAAAGACAACAAAAATCTGACTTTATTTCATCCCCTCCTTTCTTGCTCTCAGCCTCATTAAGGGGTACTCATATCATCAAGCCTACACTGCAGTATTTTTTAGCCAGGGGATAAGGGGTAGGTTAGTTAGAAAGCAACCTAATAAAAGTAAACATAGAAATATGGACGCCATGTTTCATCATTCCATTAAAGATATTACCACACATTATTTGCTCTGTAAGAACCTAGTATTCTCAGAGAAAGACATGAAAGTTCTTCTTTCAGGGCCTCTTGTCATCACACAATTTCCATAATGACACGTGGCATGATGTGGAATGACATTCGGAACAGTGGGATTGAACAGAGTAGGCAAGAAGGCAGACAAGACTGTACAACTAGTTTGAACACGTACGGCTCCGGAGTTAGCCGAGTGTCTGCAGACAATATAAGATGATGCTACACAGTCCAGTCCAAATGTGAAACAATGAAATAAGGCTAAGTTAAAGATTCAGCTGGGAGTCATATTAGTTCATCATCTTGGGGAAGCCTTCCATTTTAAACACTTGTATCTTTGTCCACTAAATGGAGTTAATTCTAGTTACCTCTCAAGTTCAATGAGGACCAAATGATATCTATGTATAAGATACATGGTTATAAAAACTACCAAGTATTATTAGGAATATTATCCTTAAGGCACTGAGCACATGTCCCGGAGTCTTCTTAAGTACAGAAGTTGAACTGAATTCTGATTTCAGAAGACCAAGCATTGAGTGGCAAAGTAAGAAGGAGTTAAAATAACAAGGAGCCTGACCTTTGATCCATCTTACACTCATTGTTTTTTGGTCCATTCTGTCCCCTTAGCCTGATTAGAGCTAAAAATGTGAGATGAAGTTCTCAGAGTCCAATCATTGTCAGGGAGACTTCAGACACAGATGATAATCAAGAGGTTCAAGACCAGAAAGGATAGCACATTGAGTGAGGAAATATAAGGGACACATGTTCTTGCAGCAATGATCATGGTAGGAGAATGTGACCAGCTTTCTGAGGTGGAGAGATAAGGCGTCTGTGTTCACCCTAGAATGCACTGTTCCCCAGCCTTGATGAGCCAGGCAGCTCTTTGCCCATATGCCTCCCTGGGAACCTAGAATCCGAGCCTTCTTGCCGGGGCTCAGGAGCCAAAGGTGTGAGGTCCTTTCTAAGGATGAGGAAAGGATGCCTGCCCAGTGGTTTCACTGATGTACAGCTTCACCTGGGCAGGACGCTTCTGTTTTAAAAATGCAAACAACAAGGCCAAATGAAGTCATGCCCTGCACAGCCTTCTCTCTCAATGGGGGTTCTATAAGAGAATTAAGCCCTTCAGAATATGAGTAGTTACTTTCTCAATTCTCTCAAGGTTGGTAGTGGGCTAGTAGTATTCCAAATGTATAGGAGAGAGGTTAATTTATCACATACAATGGCTCCCTCAGGCAACTAGGGCTTAATATTCTCAGACAATCCAGGTTGAGTGTGCTGCTCTGGACAAAACCTGTCAGTGCATGGAGTGCTATTTTTGGAGCCACAAGAAATAGCTGTGCTCTGCTTCCCCTGAGAGGAAACATGAGGGATTTGGATTAAGTGTAGGCAGAAGGGCTAAAAACATGTATTTCCAATCATGTGATACCAAGATATATTACTTAAGTAACCTACTTTATGACAAGTTCTTTTGTAAAATGGGGGCTCAGAGATGTCTCTGGGACAATTTTAATGTAGTTTTGACAGAAGTGATCAAAAATATGACCTGCAGTCACCCCCACAACATATGAGTGTTCCCGGTTACAGAAAAGTAATGCTCCTATGATACCTCTCATAAGCCACAATGGCTTAAGGTGAGGAAGCCATTACCACTAATTTGGAAAGTTTTCTGGACATTCCCAGACCCCCAAAATAAGTCTCTTGGGCTTTTCTGATACTTTAGGTCACATCTTGGCAGCAGCCACACAAAATAAATGGAGATAAAGCCCAGATGGTCACAGATGGAATTCAAAGCTCTGGTGGCATGATGCTGAAACACTGAGTGTAGTTCCTGGGGAAAGCCCTAGGTGGCGCCACGCTCACTGACTGGGGTAAGCGCTGCCTCTATTAAGGGCTTGCTGCCGAAAGGACGCTTAATATTCCAGTTTGGGCCTTTTTTTGTAAAAACAAAAATCATCTTTGGATTTACTTTGGTTAGTGAAAACAGGTACCAAAATAGGTCTTTCATAAAAGCGAAGTGGCATAAAGAGAACGTTCTAAAAGCAGGAATACCTGTATACGATTAGTGTTAGCAGAGGTTCATCCGGCCTGCTTAGCCTAAGAATTAATACCCTGCTTATGACTCTCATTCAAAAATATTTTTTAAAAAAGGATTATAACCTGAATGCAAGGGAAAAGCACTTTAGAAGGACAAAAGCATAATCATGACAATGATGATTTATCCACTTCAGATGCACACACTAAAAATAAATATATGTATACTGATTTGGCCATTTGCCTTATGTTTCAAGCTTTTTAAGGTTTTGGGGTTGTTTTTTTTTAAATTTTTAACGTTTATTTATTTTTGAGAGACACAGAGATATAATGTGAGCAGGGGAGGGGCAGAGAGAAGGAGACACAGAATCCAAAGCAGCTCCAGGCTCCGAGCTGTCAGCACAGAGCCCAACGCGGGGCTCGAACCCATGAACCGGGAGACCATGACCGGAGCTGAAGTCAGACGCTTAACTGACTAAGCCACCCAGGCGCCTCTCAAGCTTTTGAAGGTTTTAAATTGTTTTTCGCTCCTGCTGAGCTTGACCTTTTCCTCTGTGTGACATTCCTTGGTTTACTTATTTAATACACTGATTTTTAAATTTCAATTTCCTAGAATTCTTTGGAGATCGGTGGGTAAATTGTGGAAAGGCAAAAGGAAAAGAATTTCCCTTTTAACTGTCCCTTTGTCCAGTGCTGCCAATTCAAGGCACTATGAAGTTAAAATGGACTTTATTTTTCACAAGCATTTGAACAGGCATATTGATCTCCCCAACCCACTGAACAGTTAGTTCTAAAGAAGGAAAAACTGAATGTAAATTTTCTGGTTCATCCTTTACATGTGCAAGGCTGGGGGTGGGGAGCAGACATAATAACCTCCTTGCTGATCCATCTATGAATGAGCGCTCTCCGTACAGGCTTAGTGCAACTGCTCATTCATTCTCTTAAACTCTCCAGAGAGAAAGGACGCATGGTGGATTCCTTTACACAAAATCCCTAAGCAAAGTAGGTCTAAGCCTAGACAAGCAAATGGCTAACTTCTAGCCCAGTAACTTTCTTTTATATCTCCCGTGATTTTGTTTTCTCCATACCAAGAAAATCAGACTCTGGGTTGCCTTCTTCCTGACAAAAGTTCTCAACAATTTCATGAAAAATTGAAAAAAACAAAACAAACAAAAACAGGAATTTGCCATACTTATTGCTCGATAGCCCGTGTCTATTATCTTATACTTAAACTATGGACTTCAGGAGGTCACGCAGACTCAGCAACTGTGGGTGGCTTACAGCTGTTCCACACAGCACTGGCCAGAAATCCTGATCTGAAAACCCAATTGTATTTGGCTATTGTCAGAGACACATGTACTGCCCCCCAAATCGTTGAAATACAGTAATGTTCTAATATTATTATATTTTATATTATTATATACTATTTATTTGTATGCGTCTGACATAGTTATGGAATGTAATCATTTTTAATACTGGTTTGAAGGACTATTCCTTATGGCAACAGTATTTCCCCTCCAGATTCCATAAGCTGTGTGAGGTGGATAACTATTAGCTCTCAGGGATCTAACTTGACCTGCAGTATGTAGCACTTTATATGCAAAAAGAAGCCACATTGTGACGGTGTTTCGGTCTAATCCTATAATTTATGAAGTGTTGCCTTGCATGTTATGTGCACGTGTAACACCATGCAATGCCAAAAACTAAGTCACATTCCTAGGGAAACGTAATAAGATTGAATGTGTATATAGAATTTGTAATGATATTATTCCTTTTTTTCATTCATATCTACCAACTTGTTCAGTTCCTAAACGCATTCTGTTTCTTCCAGTGAAGGTGGCTAAAGTGTAGATAGAAAACGCTGAGAGGGGTACCTGGGGGCTCAGGCGGTTAAGCGTCCAATTTCGGCTCAGGTCATGATCTCTCAGTTCGTGAGTTCAAGCCCCGCATCAGGCTCTGTGCTGACAGCTCAGAGCGTGGAGCTGCTTCGGATTCTGTGCCTCCCTCTCTCTCTGCCCCTCCCCTGCTCATGCTGCCTCTCTCTCTCTCTCTCTCTCTCTCAAAAATAAACATTAAAAAAATTTTTTTTAAATCTTTAATGGCTCCACATCACCTACCGACTTAAGTCTGACTTAAAATTTCTATTATGTTTCTTACCTCTAAGTGTTTGGGATTTGACACTGTCTGTATATATGTGGTGTTAATTAATTTATTTTCTTAATTAATAATTTTATTAATTAATCAATGTCATTTTAAAATAATTACTAATAAAATTAGTCAGTTTGTAATTACTTGGATTAATTCAGAAAATTAATTAAACAAGGAGGCCATTAGATCTAAGTGGCTGTAATGCTTTGGTGGCCTACATAAGCAAACTAAAACCTCAGCCTGTAAATATCGCAATGTTAAGAAATTGAAACCTAAGGGGGCGCCTGGGTGGCTCAGTCAGTTAAGCGTCCGACTTCAGCTCAGGTCATGATCTCATGGTTCGCGAGTTCAAGCCCAGGTCGTGCTCTGTGCTAACAGCTCAGAGCCTGGAGCCTGCTTCAGATTCTGTGACTCCCTCTATCTCTACCCCTCCCCGTCTCATGCTCTGTCTTTCTCTGTGTCTGAAAAATAAACGTTAAAAAAAAAAAGAAAGAAATTGAAATCTAAAGTCAACCAATTAGTCAACCAACTACACTTTTCCAAATAAGGCAAATGCTAAGGACAACCAATCACAGCCAACCAGGTAGGCTTGAAGCTACAGCCCATCAATTTCCTTTCTTTGATTCTATATCTTCTCTAAATAAATCTTTCCCAGCTCCCATCTGCAGAATGCTGCTAACCAGCTCTGGTTTGGCAATGGCCTATTGGGGTCAATTTTTGCTCAGATAAATCCTTAACATTGTTAACATTCCTCACTTTATCTTTTAACAAAATATGTTATATCTACATCTATTTTTGTTTAGTCTCTTCATTGTTTCAGTGTTTGTCTAATCAAATGTCTACTGAATAAACAGTGAGGACCTTAAGGGGAATTACAGCTAAGGGCATTCCAACAAGATACATATAAAGTACATTCAACCTTTTCATGAGCCATCATGCTTCTTGGATTAATGTTGAGTGTCAGGAGGTTCTAGAACATTTAACTAGGGTTGATATGAGGGAAAGGGAAAGTAACATTTATTGTGCACTAAATATGAGCCAAGTACCCCACACACATTATTTCATTACATATTCATGACCACTGCATATTAGGTATTATTGAATATGATTAAATGTAAGGTGATAGCCCCCCAATAATTATGTCTCGGAAAAGATGGGGGGGGTTCTTACATGTGAAGTTTTACCAAATTCCTGATAACATGGAGATAACATGTCCTCCACAAAACATTGTCACTTTGACACCAGCTCAATCAGTGCCACTTTCAGATACTTATAAGGTTATGTACTGGAATTAATTTTTAAAGGAGGCAAATTCGTTTAACATACATTTAATAATTATGTACAACTTCAAATATCAGATATTGTAAACAAACTCTGAAAGAGCGTATTCTTAACAAATACACCAAGCAGTAACTTTTTCCAAAGTGCAAATATTCACCACAAAACCTGCTCAAAATTTGCCATATATGGTATTGTCCTCATGGTACTGAGGAGAAAAGAGGCTCAGAGAGCTGGGACCTGCCTAATGATACACAGCTGTGAATCCATCCGCGTGATAACCCACAGTGATGCTCAACCACTGACAATGATTTCCCCCTTTGTCAAGTGTCTCACAAGGACTCCAAGACAGTCTGAAACAGCCCCCACTGGGAATCATCCATTGCTTCAGGTCTCCACTAGTCAAGAAAAGCTTGTGAACTTTCCTTTTTGTAGCTGGAATAAAGAAAACAATGGCTTTGATTTTCATTGTCTCAAAGAAAAAGATGAAAACTTAAATAAATTTTTAAAACCGGATCTGCTTCCTTAACATTTTGATTCCTTTGTGGAACCATGTGACCCTCGTCCAACTGAATCAGAGGGAACTCTCAGCTCTGTCATTTGTTGAACGATTTTAGGCAAGTACAGTTCACCCTCGGACAATGTGCAGGTTACAGACACTGCCCCACACCCCCACTTAACACAGTTGAAAATCCACGTATAACTTTTGACTCCCCCAAAACTTAACTACCTACCACAGACCAGAAGCCTTACTGATAACATTGTTGATTAATACATATTTTATGAGTTATATGTATTATATCCTGTATTCTTGCAATAAAGTAAGCTAGTGAGACGAAAATGCTACTAAGAGTTCATAGGGAACAGAAAATACATTTACAGTCCTGTACTGTATTACTGGAAAAACTCCACATATAGGTGGATACACACAGTTCAAACCCGGGCTGTTCAAAGATCAACTGTGATTTGACCTCTCTGAGCCTTAATCTCCTTCCCGGTAAAATGAGAACTCTAGTTCCTTAATGAAACACACGCTTGTCAACTCAATGTTTGTTCTCCCTCCCTCTTCCCGCATAAACCCTGACACGACACTATTTCCAAAAGCGCCTACTCTGAAGTGAAACTGCCCTGTTTGCTGAGTGGCTGTTGTGACTCTATTCCCTCCTAAAACTGTGCCCCATCGGGTTAATGAGGTTAAAACTAGCAGAAAATTTAAAGCTTGTTTTTCAGAGAACTGTTTTCCCCCAATCAGTTATTGTTTCGTTTCAGACTCCACGAACAAACCTATTAGCTCTCTCTGCAGAAGCTTGCACTCAAGGTCAATGGATTCCAGCCTATGAACAAGCAAGTCCTGCATTCCTCACCTGAGATAAAGAGCCCAGGACCCCATCCATTTTGTACAGACTCTCAGAGCATGCCCGAGTCCCTTCCCCTGGTCCAACACTTACCTCTGCTTCATTATAATGTTAAAGTCCCCACCATCGGGGGAGCACAAGGTTCATTAACATATGTTGCACATATAGGCATGTTTTCTAAGTACGCCTGCGCAACCCTTTGCCCATCATTACATGTGATTACAAAGCTCCCCTTTCTAAATATTCACCCTAAACCCTAAGCAAAAAGAACCTCCTTAGCCCTGCTCAGGAAGTCACGGTTTTGGAAATTATTCCCCATGATCTCCTTATTTGCTGCAAGTAAAGACGCGTTTGTGTGACAACCCACCTGGCATAGTCTCCCCCTGGAACTCACCAAGGAGCATTAGTACATTCGTTTAGTGACAATTTTATATCATACTTTGTATTACATTATAGTCATCTGTGTACATCTCTTATTTGTTCCGTCCCCTTTTACTGGGGATAAATAGTTGAGGGTAAATCCTGGTTTAATTACAGCTGTAGGTGTGTCCTGAACAGCGCCTTCTGAGAGACGGAATGCAGAAAGAGAAAATGGCCAGACCACACACAATGGAACTCTGCCCCACAAACTCTGCAATCAACCCAGGAAGCCCAAATCACACAATCACAGTGATCCCAGAGTCAGGACCTTGGCAACGACTACCGGCTTCCTCAATTTTTGCTCCTGCTTCTACCTCGCGATCAACCAAAGAAAACTAAATATGCTCCCTCAACCAATCACCGGAGATGCTCACCTACAATGCCCACTTCAGGTCCAGCAATGCCGTACTGCTCAGTTAAGAGCTATGGGTATAAAATTAACAGGATTTCACCCAGGATACATTTACTTTTCTATTAAATAAAGATTAGTTCATTTTTTCAAAAATCCACTTGCCTACCACTGAGGGCCCTGAATACTAATTCTCAAATGGAGAGGCGAGAACGAGGGCCCCTGCAGTCAGTTCAGGCCCTAGTGGGGGAAAATGGTTGTTTCTCCCCAGGGTATTTGTAATGTGTGACTTGGGCTGACTTCTCCTTTTCTTCTTGCCAGCCCTGGTCACTTTGGTCACTTGTTTCAGATCAGTTTCACTTGGGGAGTATGAACATTGTTTTCCCGTTAAAGGGCCATCTTTGCATCTTCTCAGTTGGTGTTAGGTATCGACAGGCGTGGAGGCAATGAATATGTCCTGCCTAGGAAATCTGTGCTCTTAGAAAGTGGAGTCATACGAAACCGAATGTTATATGATACACACTTAGACTGCTCTAAAACTCTCTTTATATGTGCAATTTTTAAGGGTTTTTTTTTTGTAGAAAAATTTAAATAGACACAAATTAACAGAATACACTGGATCCCCATGTACTCATCACTCAGCTGTAGCAATCACCAATTTATTGCCCCAACTTATGTTTTCAAAGGAATATAAACACCATCTACAAATAGTATTATTGAAGAAAATGTATATGGATTTTTCCGTGAGGGTGACTTTCTCATATAAAAAGTGACTGGGCTCCTACAGCATGCTTTGGCTGCTGGGCCCCTACCACTGCGGATACTTTGGCACCAGATGTGACCTTATTTAATGAGCAACAGTTCATATATGAGTTCATAATGAGAGAACAGTTCATATACTAATAAAGTAAAATCTGTACTCTACTTTTATGTACATTCGTAGATAACATAATTTTTATTAACTCCTTTATACAGATGATGGAAATAAGGAAATGGGTAATGGTTTTGGGAATGATAGCCAGCACTGTAGAGAATCAAAATAAGGGTCTAGAAAGTCAAGAGACAAACTCAAGGGTAGACTCACACTGGTCAAAAGTGGACCTCCTAGTGAGGCACACTTGCAGAACAGAGTAATGCAGAATGAGATTTCAAAAAGTATACACTGCCAAAAAAGAAAAAATGAACATCATTTTTTTTCAAATAAAATATAAATGTTTTTGGAATATAGTCCCCTCTCAGGGAAATCTGAGGAAAAGACAGATACCATACCACCCTGAAAATTATTCATTTGGTTGCATACAATGACAGCAATCCTTTGCATTTCAACCAAGACCTTGAAATGTTCCCACTTTAAGCTCTGCTTGCCTTCAGAGATTCTCTGGATTGCTGCTAGGATTAATATAATTTTTGAAGCTCTACACAATCCATGTCATTCAATCGACATGACAGTTTTTAAAACAAATGTGTAATTATTCTCTCAAAATGCCTCAGTAACGTCGCTGGTATTTATTGTGAATCTACCATGTTGAAAGGTTAAATGCTTATTGTGGTCTGTGCTTTGTGACAGGAAAGGAGGTGAAGAATGAGTTTCCCAGAGAAGGGGTTCTTTGACTTGCGCTTTTAGCCCTGAGTACAAATCAGAGACACTGAGTGGAGACACAGCCAAACCATGGGTGATAAGGCTTTGAATGGACTTGACCAGAACAGAGTTTGTGGGTGCTATCTGCAGTATTAAATTGAAGAAGGTTACACAAAAGCTTGAGTGGAAATCTAACAAGGGTGATAGAGAGAAAACAATGCGAGGAAAAAGAGAAGCTGCAATACAATTCAAATCTGGATAATCTAAGGTCATGATGGAGGAGCCGACAAAGACAGAAAGGACTTTGGGCAAGAAAATGGGTAGTGGCTTTGGGAATAATGGCCAGCACTGTAGAGAATCAAAACAGCACAGGGTTGAGCCCAAGCCAAGGCTTGGCCAATATGACCATTTGTAAGAGTAATACAGATTCTCTTCTGCAAAGGCAGGATAAGCATTTTCCTTACTCTCTTTTCCATTGTGACTCACTACAAACATGCATATTCCTACACACATAGATTTAATTGGAACAAATGTTTCACAAGGCAACACTTACGTTACCCTATCTTCTGCATTTTCCCTTCTATTCCATCATATTAAATAAAAATACTAGTTACTACTTTCTCAGTTGCTTTCACAACCTACTAATGGAATACAGTTCAACTGGCAGTTTGTAAAATACTACTCCACTGAGTGCATTCCATGAAGAAGTAAACATATGCATATAGCTTCCATCCTTAAGATCCACCCAATCACAAAAATTAAACAAATAAAAAAAACACCTACCTTTCCTCCTCTGCCACTATCTTATCTCATTTCATTTAAAGCCAAACTTCTTGCCTTCTAGAAAGAGCTGCCTAACATAGCAGTCTTCAAACTTATTGATCACAGGACCCCTTCATGTTTTTAAAAATTATTGAGAATCTTAAAGAGTCTGTGATCTTTTACCATTTTTGAAATTAAAACTGAATAACCTGAAATATGTATGCATGTATATATGTACTTATTTCATCAGAATTATAATAATAAATCTATTATATGTTAACATGTTTATCAAAAACATAACTATATTTCCCAAAACATATTTAGTGAGAGGAATGACATTATTTTGTACTTCTGCAACTCTTTTCAAATTTGGCTTAGAAGATAGCTGAATTTTCATATATATGCTTCAATCTATTGCAATACATATACATATACTTTTTCAGATATTAGTGTTTGTAATAAGTTTTTTATTTTAATCCCAGTTAGTTAACATACAGTGTTATGTTAATTTCAGGTATACAATACAGTGATTCAACAATTCCATACATCACCCAGTGCTCATTTGGACAAGTGTTCTCCTTAAATTCGATCACCTATTTCACCCATTACCCCCATCTTCCTCCCTCTGGTGACCATCAATATATTTTTTTTGGCTGAAGAAAATCTGGCCTCACACAGAAAATATATTGAAAATGAAGAGGTATTTTAATAGCCTTTTCAGACAATTGGGGATACTCTTATTTGACACTGCACCAAACACTATAGGTAATAGTTTCTTAATGGTTAGTTAAACTGTAGAATCTGAAGCCTTATCAGTGAACTTTTCATTTGCTATTACAATAAAATCCATTGGTCTAAGCTGCACTTTGAGTGGGTCCTTTACCCAGGAATATAATGCCAGTGGTCATTTGGAAAATAATGGTTCACTGAGTTAGGAAGATCTCTCAAATGCTGACACATTTTATGATACAATATCAAAAATGGCCCTTGTTAATATCACCTCTGAGAAGCCTTAACTATGGGAAGCTGCCGGATTCACCATGAATGACAATTACACGTTTTTCAAAATCCTTTCATGTGAAAGCCTGAACTTTGTCTATGGGTAACTAATACTGTCAGTTGTTTTCCTTGAATTGAACTGAACTGAACTGAATTGAATTGAATTTCTGCATTTTGTTCATTAAAAATGAATGAACAAGTCTTCTAAATATTCATGTCTGAAACAACAAAGTTTGTCCTCAGGCCATTCTTTCCAGTAACAATGGTGTTCCACTCAAAAGAGACTAGGTCAGCTTGCCCCTCAAAGGGTGGCACAGCGCTTTTCCCAGGGACAACATCCTACTGGGGTAGGAAGTCTCCACCTCTTCAAAGCCATCTTCCACGTTGTGGGTAGAGTGATGTGAGTGAACTTCATCATTCTGCTTTTGTTGAAAATGTTTTTGGTCTTTCTCCCTTGTCTGTAGGCTTAAGCTCAAAGTGCTTGGTGCCATACGAGGCCCTCCCCATACTGAAATCTCATCTCCTTTCCTTTCCACATTGCAGTTTTCAGTCATTTTCCCAGGTGAGCTGTCCTCACGCCTCTGAGCCTGGGAAAAGTCTACCTGGGAAAATTCCACTTACCCTGCAAGATTCTGCTCAAGGCACCTTCTCTCATGCGCATTGCTCTCCATATGCCTCTATGTTAGTTCTTATCACCTGATACTGTATTTTTCATCTATCTGTCTCTCCATTAGACTCTGAATTTATTATGGATAGAAATTGTGTCTTGTATAGAAATCTTTACACGTAGGACACATATCTGTCAGAAACAGACTTGTTGAATGAGTGAGTGAATAGGCCAGAGAGCCCTTGGATTCCCTTATACTCCCTGTTCATGGGCAGAATGGGTCCGTAAGCAGAAGCAAATAAGGACAGTAGGCTCAGCATAAAGGGGCAATTCAGACACCACAGCAGCAGGTGACGGAGTCTGGCGCCCACATGGAGGATCTGGAGTATAGGTGGACCAGTTCAGCACATTTGAAGCAGATTTAGTAAGCCTGCTTCCTACCACTTTGAATTTGGGAGGAAGGCTGACCAGAGATGGTACACACTGCGGCCGCAGGAGAAGGCTGGGGTGCCAGGAGAACGTCTCTCCATGAACCCCGCTCTTGTGATTCCACAGAACACCTTGCTTCCGCCCCACATTTCTCCTGACTCTGAAGGATCCCCAGAGGGCAGGACACTGGTGATCTGGACAGTTCATAGATGACAACCGGAAGTGGCGTTCAGCCAAACTGTGTCTGGAATACTGGGTGAGAAAGGTTCTGAACGGATGTCTCCAATATACGGCTTTCAGGGGTCTTGCTTCCCCAACCGCACCGAGCTCCCTAAGAGAGGAGAGTCATATCCAATGCTTCCAAAGCAGTGCGGCTGCAGCACCTTGCTTTGTAGGAGAGGACCGGAGACTAGTGCTCAGTAGAAGACACTTGGAGGGGCCCTGAGGAATGCAAGGGGCTGGGTTTCAGGAATGAAAGAACAACAAAAAGAGAAAAAGGAACATAACATGAGTCCCCCAGGAAGTGGCAGCAATAAAACTGTCATTTGAAAATTTGCCCAGAAATGAATCCTGTAACTGGTGCCGCCATACATCATCGAACGTGACAAACTATGGTCTGACTTTCCAATATTAAAATGTGGGGGGAAAACAGGTGGTATGAAAGCTTCTAGAAGACCACGCTACTCTAAATTTCTAGGCAGGACCCACTTGCAGCTTTGAGGTTTAGAGAAGACGGACGAAGCAGGGGTCCTCGTGTGTTATCATGGCCGACTCTTTTCCGAAAGGTAATTATTAAGTTCTGTCCCAAGATTCCTTTATTACTTTCTTAAAAATGCCTTATGGCGTTGCCTTCAGCAACGTCTGTGTTATGTAAACAGTTGGCACCATCAGTGACCCTGGTCAGTGGATTCACACCAAAGTAATCAACAACTTGGCACTTCTTCATCCTGTTGGCAAGTCGCACAAGGAGAGAGTGAAGAATGGAATCAGCATGTGGTCTTCAGCGAGCACGGGTCCCTTCTGCTTAGTGTTCCTCCTGTTCTTCCCCCATCCAAATGCCTGACGCTCACGAGGTGCTCAATACACAATTGTTAACTGACTGAACAAATCTGAAAAGCGCCTGCTTTTGTGTGACCGGCTCGGCATGACTGCTCCCATGAACCCCTGAAGACATAAGAAAAACAGGGTGGGCTCAATCAGGCCTCTGATGACTCGCCCATGGCCTTCCCTGCTGTGACCTCCAGGTGCCAAAGTTCTGTAACATCCATGGCTCTGAGATCTAAAATCTAAGGTGGCCCAGCAGCTGCCTTCTCCTTCCCATTTCTCCATTTTTAAAAAATGTTTACTTATTTTGAGAGAGAGAGAGAAGGGGGGACAGAGAGAGAAATAGCAGGCTCCATGCTCAGCACAGAGCCTGACGCGGGGTTCTATCTCACAACCATGAGATCACGACCTAAGGCAAAATCAAGAGTCAGATGCTTAACTGACTGAGCCACCCAGGCGCCCCTACTTCTCCATTATTTTAACCAGTGATTGATTCTGTCTCATCAATGGCTCTCAAAATCAGCTGCTCCTTTTATGTCAATGAAACAACAGCTCTGGTTCAGACAATTACAGCTAGACTAAGCAGAGAGAATGCCCTTCCTTACTGACAACACCCTACTTCCTGGCAAGTATATTCTCCCTAAAAAAAAAAAAAAAAATCCACAACTCATCAAAGGCTTAGGGGCCAGATGAGAGAATGTGGCTTTAGGTTTTGACACCAAACCGGCTTGATAATACATTACCCCAGAATGATGCAGATCACTATTTTGGGCAGGGTCTTGCCTTCTTGCTTCATGAACCATAACCCAAACATCAGCCGGGATTCCGTTTCCTTGAGTTCCTGGAGACATACTTTGACCTTCCAGGGGACAATCTGAGAGTCTTAAGCCACCGGAGATTCCTGCAAACTCCCTTTCTGGCTCAGCTCTGTCTAAGCCCAGGGTCATTATTCTGTGCTTGTATCGTACCGAGCTCACACCCAGCCCTCACATGGGTCTCCACAGGAATGCTACTTACCTGAATATTGTGCGAGATGATCTTACTATCGGAGACAGAGGCTACATCTCACAGCAGCGTTCAGGTTTTCCTCTGTCCAGATGCTCGGAGGCACATGTACACACACTGACCTTGTACCCCCTTCCTCTGAGCAAAATCAAATCCTCCTCTGCTCTGAGGACAGCTTCCCCACACCCAGCTTTCAGCTTCCGCCCAAGGATGCTCAGCACGGAATTCTCCCAACAAGCTCATTCTCTATTTAAGAAGAGTTCTCTTGGTGGCCGTAAAAGAATAAAACAATCTCTCTGGTTTTCCAGTCTTAAGTAAGTTAGACACAGAGTGGGTGCTCAGAACATGATAGTTCCATAAATTGTTCTGGGTAGAGTCCTTTTCACTGTGATCTGGCACAGAAGCAGCCTGGGGCTGAGGGAGAGTTTTTTATTCGCCACCTAATCTTTAAAGGATTAGGACAGGCATATATCAAAGCCCCTCTACTGCATAGATCTTATTCCCTCTTAGGAACCTAAAGTGCTTTCAGACACCATATCACGAATACCCACAGCTCCTAAGGCGAGGAACAAATGCCTTTGTCTCCAGTGTCCAGGTGGAACCCAGAGACGTTTGAGGTAAGGCTCCCAAGCCTGCCTGCAGGGAGCACGGGACAGAATGTCAGCTGGGACCACCAGTTTTGGAAACCCAATTCTAGGGCGAGGAGACAACGGCGCCTCACAAAGACTTGTCAACTTCTGCTCCTTCTGCTCTCAAAAATGCTAAAAATGGAGTTTTCCCCGTCTGTACTTATTGAGATAGTATAGCATGGGTTCAAACCACAGGCTCTAGAATGAGTCTGCTGGGGCTAAAACCACGGCTCTGCTACGACTCTCTAGTGTCTGACCCTGGCTTAAGTCAACTGACAGTTTAGTGTCTCAATCTCAGCATCTGAAAAATAGAAATGGTAAATAATAGTATCCACCTCACAGGGTTATTATGAGGATTAAGTGAGTTTACACCCTCCTACTCCCAGCCCCCCATACACCCAATATAGAGCTTAGGAAAGTGTCTGGTACAGAGAGACACCACAGAAGTGTTAGCTATAATTATTTCTTCTTTTCAAATTGTGCATTCCTTATTTAGTGACCTGAGTTGATTTTTTTGCCTGGGTGACAGCATTGTCTAACTATAGAAACTAAACTTGCAGAATCCTGAGCATATGATTAACTCCAATATATGACCATCCAATTGTTCACTCCCATGTCTTCCTTCCCTCCTTCCTTCCTCTTTCCTCCCCTTTCTTTCTTTCTTTTCTTTCTTTCTTTCTTTCTTTCTTTCTTTCTTTCTTTCTTTCTTTCTTTCTTTCTTTCTTTCTTTCTTTCTTTCTTTCTCTTCCTCCCTCCCTTCTTCCCTTTCTGTCTCTTTCTCCTCCTCTTTCTGTATCTTTCCTGCTTTCCTCCTTGCCTCCCTTCCTTTCTTTCTTCCAGAAATATTTCCTAAGTGCCTAATATGCAACAATGGTACAGTATTAGATTAGATACAGTAGTAAAGATAAATTAGAAGGTAATCATGGGGCGCCTGGGTGGCTCAGTTGGTTAAGTGTCTGACTTTGTCTCAGGTCATGATCTTGCACTCTGTGGGTTCGAACCCTGTGTTGGGCTCTGTGCTGACAGCCTGTCTTTGGATTCTGTGACTCCCTCTCTCTCTGCCCCTCCCTTGTTCACACTGTCTCTGTCTCAAAAATGAATAAACATTAAAAAAATTTTAGTTAAAAATTAAAAAAAGAAGGTAGTTATGACTTAGGATCTTATGATTGAATAAATGTCAAATTGAAATTTATTGTCAAAGCAATATTACAGGAGGAACCCAGATGAAGGAGTATCTAATTCTACCGGAAACCATAAGGAGAAACTTCTCTGAGGAGGAGGGACTAGAGCTTAATCTTGAAAGATAAATAGGAGTTTGCCAAGTAAAGAACACTTACAGTATTGGGGGGGGGGATTTTTTTTCCAGAATACATATACTTTTTAGGAGCTCATGTGCAACAATTATAAAAAACAACCATATATTAGATCATAAATCATGTCTCAACATAGTTCATGGATTGAAACTATATAGAAAGCACAATTCTGTTAAGCTATAAATCAATTACTAAAACAATTAACAATGCATATTAATTGGTCATTTAAAAAATCATAAATTTCCATGCTATTTTATCAAAACAAAAATATAGGTAAATATTTAAAGAGCATAGATTACAGAGTAATACTGCTGTATATCTATATTTATTATCATCTACATATTTAAATATAAAAGCATAGTTTTAGAGGTTTCTCTCTACAAATAATTTAACATATGTCATAAATAAATAAGGATGTTATTATCAACTGAAAATAACAAAACTGAGCCTTTAGAAGTATGGCTGAATAGATTTGAAAGGGGAAAAAGAGAGAGAGATAAAAAACT
The DNA here is from genome assembly GCF_008692635.1 of Crocuta crocuta. NCBI lineage: Eukaryota > Metazoa > Chordata > Mammalia > Carnivora > Hyaenidae > Crocuta > Crocuta crocuta. The sequence goes on from NW_027529596.1 coordinate 3,686,820, forward strand.
TCAAAAGGGACGCCTGGGTAGCTCAGTTGGTTAAGCGTCCGACTTCAGCTCAGGTGATGATCTAGCAGTTCATGGGTTCAAGCCCCGCGTCGGGCTCTGTGCTGACAGCTCAGAGCCTGGAGCCTGCTTCAGATTCTGTGTGTGTCTCTCTCTCTGACCCTCCCCTGCTCACACTGTCTCTCTGTCTGTCTGTCTGTCTCTCTCTCTCTCAGAAATAAATAAAACATTAAAAACAAAAACTTCAAAAAATGTGAACTATGGAATACATGTATATCTGTAAGCACGTATGAAACACCTGAACCTCTATGAACGATTTCAAAATTATTTTGTAAAGCAATTTCTCAGGAGCGGATTATGCAAATGCTCTTTGGACACAATAATAAGAAGCAGAGAAAAGCAGCTCTTCCGAGGAATGAGTACAGAATCTTATGTAAAGGGGTGGTAACTAACTCTTTTAAGGTTTTTCAGCCTTAGATATAACTCACATTTTCCTCCCATATGGATCTACCCTCTTGGGACTGGAAAGAAGATAAATTAAATAAATAACTTAAACAAGTTAATAATTAAACAAGTAAATAATTGTACTGACGTTCCTACCTAGAACTATTAACAGAAGGATAGCTACTATTTATCTTAGCATCAGGGAGAAGGGATAAATATCATTCTTAAAAATTTCTCAAAATAAAACTTTTCTAACATTTTGAGAAAGAATTTCCAAAACAGAAGTGATATGCAAAGAGTTGAGTTTTTACCCTCAGTCTCAAACTGACCAGAAGACTTACTTGCAAAATGCCATAAGTGACCTTGTGTATTCAAGCGTACTTAGAAGTTATAGGATACTAGGGGCGCCTGAGTGGCTCAGTCGGTTAAGCGTCTGACTTCGGCTCAGGTCGTGATCTCACGGTTCGTGGGTTTGAGCCCCACGTCGGGCTCTGTGCTGACAGCTAGCTCAGAACCTGGAGGCTGCTTCAGGTTCTGTGTCTCCCTCTCTCTCTGACCCTCCCCTGCTCATGCTGTCTCTCTCTTTCTCTCTCTCAGAAATGAATAAAACGTTTAAAAACAAAAGAAGTTAGAGGATAGTAGCAACAAATGGGCAAATAAATGAAAACACTAAATCTGAACATCTTCAAGCAGTTTTTTTTGTTTTGTTGTGTTTTGTTTGTTAGGGTTTTTTTGGTTGTTTTAAAATACCACAAAATAACAACTCTTGAGTTAGGGTGACTGGAGATTTCTTTAAACCAAGTTCTTTCCATATTTCCATCTTACACTATCAGTGTGTGACCTTCGTCATCAAGAAATGGCTGTAGCAGCCCTAGGCGTCAACTTATCACATACCAAAGTCCAAAGACAGAGGAAAAAAGGGGAAAAAAAAGTCCATCTTTTACTTTTACTTTCTTAAATAGAAGAAAAATTTTCTTAACAACCACAGCGAAAAAAATCGCTTTCAGTCAAATCACCCAGAGTTGGACTATGTGTGCTTCCTAAACCAATCACCGACAAAGAGAATGGACTACATAGAATCAACCCTCCCTGTCCCCCAAAAAGCAGTGGTTCTCAAACCCGAATGTGCATCAGAGGTACTCGGAGAGTTTACTCAAACAGATATCTGAGTTGGTCTAGGGTTGGGATCCTGAGTCTGCATTTCTAACAAGCTTCCTGGTGGTGCTGGCCTGTCTGCACATGTTTTGCACTGCCCCAAACCACGTGGGAACATGGAAGCCTACATAAATTCGGGGATATGGTAATGAAGGGGCAGGGGTGAGTAATCAACCCAAGTTCATCTAGATCTGTTACTATTTTTTTTAATTACTTTTCCAACATTACTATGTTGAAAAGAAAACCACAGGTGTAAAATGGGTATCAATTAGGCCAAGTTGCTCCAGTAATTTTCTGATAAGCAACAAGAAAGTCATCTGTCACTTGGGTCCTCTCCAATTCCCCAAAGGGAAGATAAGTTCATCTCCATGATAAGACTCTGTCCTCATTTCCCCCAAGGGAAAACGACCTTGCCTGGAATAATCTTTTTTATTTTGCTTACAACTTCCTTGGCCCTCTCTTCTCCCTATAAAAACCTTCCACTTGTACAACTCCTCAGTGCTCCCCTCCACTTGCTAAATGGGCAGCTGCCTGATTCATGGATCATTTAATAAAACCAAGTAGATCCTCCAATTTACTCAGCTGGATTTTGTTTTTTTAACTATTGTATCAAATTAATGATATGACTACATTTCTTCTGGGCAAGAATATAGTCAGAAAGTTACTATCACTGCTCAGCAACTGTATTCTTCAAATTCAGTGTTATTATAGATGGCATTACTAAACTTCTAATAAGAATTAATATTGTCGGGGTGCCTGGGTGGCTCAATCAGTTGGGTGACTGAGCATATGACTCATGGACTCTCTCCCGCTGCCCCTCTCCCTAGTTTGCACTCACTCTCCAAAAAAAAAAAAAAAAAAAAAAAANGGTGGTGGTTAACATCTTTCTAGCCCAGCAAGTATCCACTTGGTAACCATTTTTACATAAAACAATCCAAAAGAATGGACTTCACCATGGATTGATTTGAGAGTTAATTACCCATTTTAAGTGATAAACAACAAAGGAAAAAAAAACCACTAAGCTCTGTACTGATGCTTTTAATTGTACTGTGGACCATTGTTCATTTGCATTTTTAAGAACTAGAATCATTTTGACATGCAAAAAAAGTCCTGGAATGAATCTGCTATTCTGCTTGGCAACACTGAGCTAGTAATTATTTCTACAAATCCTGCGGGATACTCGGTTGTTAATGTTTGTTAATAAGAAAGGAAATGATAAGAAAAACACAAAAACGACTTCAATAATGACTTCATGACCAAAAATAGATTATTTCTTACTAACTCTAAAATCTTCCACTAACAAAAAACAATGGATTTTTGTTGGCTACACAGCAACTTGGCTAACCCACCAAAGACTCAAATTTTGCAAGTCACTTAACTTCTCTGAGCACTGGCTTTCTTACCTGGCCCATGGAGGGTATGGATTGGGCTTTTTTGTTTTTCAGTGTTCCTTCCAGACATAATCTAAAGGGGACAACTCCCTTCTCTGTCCCATCCATTTTGGACACTGGTGTTATAAGCAGTTAAACTATGGGGCACCTGGGTGCTTCAGTAGGTTAAGCATCCAACTTCATCTCAGGTCATGATCTCAAGGTTCCTGGGTTCAGGCCCCGCATCGGGCTCTATGCTGACAGCTCAGAGCCTGGAGCTTGCTTCAGGTTCTGTGTCTCCCTCTCTCTCTCTGCCCCTCCCCTGCTCCCATTCTGTCTCTCTCAAAAATAAATAAACAATAAAAAAATTATTAATAAAAAATAAATAAAAAGTAAAATAAAACAAAGCAGTTAAATGAAAAATGATAGGAAAAAATACTGAATTATAAAGTGAAAGAAAAGAGGTCAGGATAATTCTGCTCTAAAAGGTGGGTTGGTTGTGACAGAATAGTGATGTCAGTGATTTAGAAAGCAACATAACTGAGTTACAGAGTTATTTAATGCCAGTTTAAAGAATGACATCTTTGGAGTACCTGGGTGGCTCAGTTGGCTAAACTACCGACTTTGGCTCAGGTCTTGATCTCATGGTTCTTGTGTTCGAGCCCTGCGCCGGGCTCTGTGCTGACAGCTCAGAGCCTGGAGCCTGCTTCAGATTCTGTGTCTCCCTCTCTCTCTGTTCCTCTCTTGCTCATGATCTGTCTCTCTCTCTCAAAAATAAACAAACATGAAAAAATTTATAAAAATAAATCAACATTAAAAAATAAAGAAGGAATGATGTCTTTATATCGAGGACATGACTCCCTTATTTTAAAACATTGAGCAAATATGTTTTTCTCCTTTAGACTTCACTTTCTGTACCTTAAAAAACAAAAACACCTTTCCAGAGTCATGCATGAGTCATACTGATTGTCAAATTATATTAAACACTCACAGCACACAGAGAAAGAAGCCAAATGGTTATTTGGGAACATAAGGGAATTTGAATCTCATTACATCCCAACCTCACTTTTTGCCAAATGTAAGCAGTAAAAATGTACAAGCTGGAGCTGACTTTGCCCAGCATCTTAAGTAACATCACTATTTTTTTATAAGGAAACAAAAATCATTGGGTCCCTTTGCTAGCTGCCCCATAAGAAAATGCAAAGGAAACACTTATTAGCCAAGCAAAGGCTGAAAGACATTTTGTTAATGGTCTAGTTCATTACATCAGCTTGAATCACATTACATATCCTGTTAAGAATAGATGATGTTTAAAACAATACAGCCAACTAAATGTAGCATCATCACCCACGTTAACTAGAAAATATGATGGATCAGATTTAATGAAAGGAAACAAAGGAGGAACCGTCTGGGATGGACACCTCTCAAAGGACTGTCCCCGTTCACAAGCCAGGATTTCTGTTCCCTTTTGCATTAATAAGAACCTCCCATGGACGCAGTTGAAGCCTTTGCAGAAGCCTGAAGACGGCAGACATGATTATACTTGCTCTTACGTGTCAAATACAGAAATAATTAAAAAGTAGGAGAATTTAGGGTACTGACATTTTTTTCAGGCAGAAATGCATGGGGATTTTGTTAGAAGTTCACATGGACTCCATGGAACAGTTCCCCCAGCTCCCCCAGCTCCACAGGTAGAGTGGAGCCCAGAGAAATGTTTATTCATTAACCACTCAGTAATCATTACACAGCACCCCCCGGGCGACATCTGGGTAGGTAAAGACCATTCTCATGAAGTTCACAGCCTATCAGTTACTAACAAAACCACAACACCTGGTAAAGAGCAAAGTGACAATCAATGCTTTTTTTAATCGAAGGAAAACATGATCATACAACTAAATAATTATTTAATAACTAAGTATAATTGCCAGGAGGGCAGGACACCCTGGAGCTCACAGTACAAATTTGTGGGAAGAGATGCTTGAGTTTTTTGAGGGAGGTCTATTATTAGCCCCGAATTTCACAAAATACAAGCGATCTCAAAGTTAAAACTGGTTTTATTGTTAAAGGTGTTAATGAATCAACTTAAAAGAATGGATTCTCGGTAGGAAAAGCTCAAAAAACATAGTGAGACAGTACAGTTGTACTGTAATGCATTGTAGCAAGTTATAATATAATACGAAATTGTGTTTATTTACATTGGTAAAGATTAGAAAATATAGTTAAGAGAAAATAATTTAAAAAAACAAATTCTTGGGGCGCCTGGCTGGCTCAGTCGGTTAAGTGACAACTTGGGCTCAGGCCATGACCTCACGGTTCGTGGGTTCGAGCCCCGCGTCGGGCTCTGTGTTGACAGCTCAGAGCCTGGAGCTGCTTCGGATTCTGTGTCTCCTTCTCTCTCTGTCCCTCCCCCACTTGTGCTCTGTTTCTCCCTGTCTCTCAAAAATAAATAAAGGTAAAAAAATTTTTAAAGAATAAACTCGTTTACTTAAAATTGACTCAAAATAGAAATAAGTGTGATTAGCTATATATCAAGCTGACAACCACAAAGAACAAAAAATTATTTCAAATAATCTTTCAGTATAGTTGTTTGTACAATTTTAGTGATATGTAAGTCTAAGGGCAAAAAAAAGTCTGAAAACAAACTCTATATTTTATTCGTGGGTTTATTGTTTGTAATAATATGTATTCTAAAATGAGACTTTTTGGTGCATATTGTACCAATGGTTAGAGAAACTAAGCAGATGTGGTGATATTAGCAACATGATGTTTACTCCAAGGGAAAAGAAATACAAATATAAAAGAAAAGAAAGCAAGAACACTCATGATACTATTTTTTAATTGTTTTCTTAACTTCATTTCTTTATTTTGAGAGACACAGAGACGGTGTGAGTGGAGGAGGGGCAGAGAGAGAGGGAGAGAGAGAATCCCAAGCAGGTTCTGCACTGCTAATGCACAGCCCAATGCAGGGCTCGAACACACAAACCATGAGATCATAATCTGAGCCGAAACCAAGAGTCAGATAGATCCTCAATCAACAGAGCCACCCAGATGCCCCATTTTCTTTTTCTTTTTGCAATTTTAAATTTAAATAGGAAAAAAACCAGTGTAAACTAAAAAAATATACATATTTTCTTCCCACGGTTCTTTCTACTGAAAAGTTTAGAAACATCGACACAGTAGCAATGAGAAAATATGGCTCCCTGGTCCTGGGTTTCAAATACATTTCCCACCAGTTAAAGAGCTGATGGATTCCGGGGCGCCTGGGTGGCTCAGTCAGTTAAGTGTGCGACTTTGGCTCAGGTCATGATCTCACAGTTTGTGGGTTCGAGCCCCGCATCGGGCTCTGTGCTGACAGCTCAGAGCCTGGAGCCTGTCTTCAAATTCTGTATCTCCCTCTCTCTCTCTCTGACCCTCCCCTACTCACACTACCTCTATCTCTCTCTCAAAGATAAATAAAACACTATAAAAAAATAAAAAACAGAGCTGATGGATTCCAAGTTTAGGTCTAGAAAAGGTGAACTTTGGACAATTTGAGGTGCCAAAAACTAATTCAAATCAAACTATATCAAAGGACTCAAAGGAGCCTGAAAGAGCTTCCATGAATTCATAATAAGAGAGGAGGAAGGAAGGAGAGAGAGAGAGTGAAGCCAAGAAGAAATGAAAGAAGTCCACAACGTCATCTATGAAGTATTTCTGCCCAACATGTTTATTCTGAATCTAACCAAGTGTTCCGTCCGGCACTAACACCACAGCCACTAGCCATTTATAACTATTGAGATTTAAAGTAATTTATGATGCTAAATTTAAACTTCTGTTCCCTAATCATCCGAAGATAACTCCCATCAGTGACCTCAAGAGAGTGAGATTATCCATCTAATCACTTGAGCAGAGTTTTCTTCCAGTGGTTACAGAAAGGAAGTCAGACATTTCAGGGCGAAGGGGTTTACCCAGACGGTCCCAGCGCTGGCTGTGACACTGTGTGACAGCCTCTGAGGAGGCCCAGGGTCAGGAGCTCCAGTCAAGGAGAGGCTGAGAGACGGCACCATAAGGGCATCTCCCACCACGTGGCCTTGAAGTCAGCCTACAACCACAACGAGCCTGGAATCAAATTCTTCCCCAAGTCTGCAGATCAGAGTGCCGCCCATGACACCCTGACTGGCCTTGGGAGACCCCGAGGGTGAACCCTGCTGAGCCCCGCACCGATTGCCAACTTACAGAACCACGAGCTATGAGAGGGGTGCTGCTCCAAGCTGCTCGGAGCGCAGTGACCCAGCTGTGGAAAACTAAGATGCTTGGAGGTTGAACTGAGGTGGCATGTGGATACTCACTGCACTATTCCTCCAGCTTTTCTGAATGCAGGAAATTTTCATCATAAAAGGTTAACGAAATGCCTATTTTTCCTGAGTAAAAATCTGAGAAAATGCAGACTAAATTAGAGGGTGGGACTCTTAAGTGGGACTTCTGGCCAATTCCAAGGTTCGACACTGACAGTGTTGACCTTAATTCATGATTATTTTATTTTATTTTTTAATGTTTTATTTATTTCTGAGAGAGACAGTGTGAGCAGGGGAGGGGCAGAGAGAGAGGGAGACACAGAATCCGAAGCAGCTCCAGGCTCTGAGCTGTCAGCACAGAGCCCGACACGGGGCTCGAACCCACGAACCGTGAGGTCATGACCTGAGCCACAGTCGGACGCTTAACCGACTGAGCCACCCAGGCGCCCCAATTTATGATTATTTTAATATGAAAATCCACCTCCTGGTTCGGGATTCACAGAAAAATCTACGTGGGAGCCCTGATCAATATCTCCTTTTTTTAGTGGCTGCAGGATGGAGAGTGTGTGTGTGTGTGTGTGTGTGTGTGTGGGGAGGGGAAGGAGAGTTGTGTTAGGAGAAAAACAGAGAGGTGACTTATTTCCTAAGGTGAATGGGCCAGAGCTGAGAGAAGTGACAGGTATCTCCACAGACGTTCTGTAAGAAGGGCACACAGATATACTAACAGGGAAGTTTACACGTTTATAAGACGTTGGCCTTTCTTTCTCCCACTCACTCCATCCCCACACCATTTCTTAGAAGGTTAAGTCATCTGGGTGCCTGGGGGGCTCAGTCAGTTAAGCTTTGGACCTCGGCTCAGGTCATGATCTCACTGTTCGTGAGTTCGAGCCCCGCGTCAGGCTAGGTTCTGACGGCTCAGAGCCTGGAGCCTGCTTCAGATTCTGATTCTGTGTCTCCCTCTTTCTCTGCCCCTCCNCATGAAGGAGGGCACTTGTGGGGATAAGCACTGGGTGTTATGTGGAAACTAATTTGACAATAAACTATTAGAAAAAAAATAAAAATAAAAAAATAATAAAAATTAGGAACGGGGATTGCACTATCCTTACTTAATTGTCACAGGGTGTTAGCATCTAGACTACTTTCTCTTCCGTTTGCATAAAAAATGCATGGCTTTCACATGTGAGGCCTAGAAGGGCCCAAAGCAGCCATGAAGATGAACCTTCTGTTAACCAATAGGTCACCTGGGTCACCTTAATGTCCATTAAAGCAAATGTAAAATTCTATTACAACCCTAATTCTAATAGAATGTCTATTACATTTAACTGCTGTGGCCAGGTTGGCCAAGGAGAACAGGTTCTGAATCTTCCCAATCTTCAGAAAGATTCTCTTTACCCTTACGCTCTCCTCCCTGCACATCTGGGATGGATGTTCCTCGATGTTGCACCAGCAAAGACTTCATTATACTGGTGTTTCTTTGTATTTCTCTCTCTTTCTGACTGTGAATTCTCTGAAGGAAGTTCTCTTTGGTCTTCATGTTTCTGGAGTTATGTCAGAGAGTGGCAGAATCTTTGGTAAATAAATAATCTTAATGAATTACAGCTGAATTAAAAACACTGGGCCTTGGGTGCCTGGGTGGCTCAGTCAGTGACTCATGACTTCACCTTAGGTCATGATCTCAAGGTTCGTGAGTTCAGCCTTGTATCAGTCTCTTCGCTAGCACTGAGCCTGCCTGAGATGCTCTCTCCCTCTCTCTCTGCCCCTCCAGACCCTCCCCCACTCTCCCATCCTGTCTCTGTCTCAAAATAAATAAACCTAAAAAAAAATACTGGGCCTATTTAATGTATGTAGAATATTACGGACAGGTTTATTTATTGTGTTTCCCTTATTACTGTTCCAGGGAACATGAATATATTACAACAGATCTTTTGTCTGGGCTCTTGAACTGTTGATCTACTCACCAATTGTGATGGACATTTGGGTTGTTTCCACTTTGGGGCTATAATCAATGATGCAACACATCAATAATGTACAATTCTTTGGAGGAACATATGTTTTGTTTCTTGATGTAGAGAGCGGGCATGGAATTTGTGGGTCAGAAGTAAGCTTCTGGTTAGCTTTTTCAGAGACTTGCCAAAACTGTTTCCCGGAGTGATTGCACCATTTTCCATTCCCATGAGCAAGTGTGAAGGCTCTATCTCTCTGCATTGTGATCACCATTTGTTACTGTGTGTCTTTCTGAGGACAGTCATTGTACTGAGTGTGTACTTGTATCTCACTGTGGTATTGATTTGCATTTCTCAAATGACTCCTTATGTTCAGCATCTTTTCCTGTGCTTAGGCCACACTTTTGAATAAAGGGTCCATTTCAAAATATATTCATTTCACTAATCCCATCTCATCTTTTCTTATGTAAGAAAATTTGGGGGCGCCTGGGTAGCTCAGTCGGTTAAGCATTGGACTTCAGCTCAGGTCATGATTTCACAGTCAGTGAGTTCGAGCCCTGCATCGGGTTCTGTGCTGACAGCTCAGAGCCTGGAGCCTCCTTCAGATTCTGTGTCTCCCTCTCTCTCTGTTCCTTCCCTGCTCGCGCTCCGTCTCTCAAGAATGAATAAAGGTCAAAAAAATAAAAATAAATAAAAGAAAATTTCTTACTATAAATTCTCATCTCAGAAGATACTCTCCTTGCCTTAGGAGTTTGGCCTCATCTAATATTGACGGTCATGGTCATGGTGGCAGCCTGACTAGATTCTACATAATACACATCTTGTTTCTGAGGATGCCCCTTTACGCGACCCACCCTGCAGAGAGAGAGAGACTTGTGGGATGTCCACATCTGCCCAGCTCTCTCTCTTCCCTGCTTTGTGCTCCGCCGTCGGCCTGTGTGCCAAGCCCCCTGTGTCTGGCTTCTGACTGAAACATGGGCAAGAGGAGAGCGGGCCTGGAGAACACCCTCTCTCTCCTCCCTCCCGGGGGGCTGCAATTTGGCAGTGACTCCTGCCTGAAAGGCAGGCCCTTTCCTGTGGCTAGATGCTCTTGACATCTCCCACCAAGACCTCCCTATCCTAGAACCTTCAGCTCCAGTGGTGGGAAGGGCTTTATATGGTGACATTTCCCTTACTGCTCCCCATTCCTTGATGGTCCCTTACACCTGCCACCCTCCGGACCACCATTCCCTCTCTTCAAATACCTTCCGGTCTGTTATGTTCTTCTTCCGGCTGGCACACTGACTGATACGGAGGGTAGGCAAAACTCCTTATTTAAATGCAAGACCAGCACATAGATTCATATAAACAAAAGGTTAATATCACAGTTACCTGAAAGTAGTTGCTTCAGCCATATCTGACCATTACCCATTAATGTGCAGCCGTCTCTGGTCTCACAGCATTTGGGCTTTCTCTTGAGGACTTGTGCTCCCCGACTTCTTTATAGTCACTCACAATAGAAGACAATTCCACCACCTCTACCATAAATGGTATAATTAGGGGAAAGCCACACTTTAGTTTCCCTAAAGTCTACTGAGCAGCTTTCTCTAGCCCAAAAGACTACACGTACCTTAATAGCCTAGGGGCCTCTACAAGAGATATTCTCTACCCCGACTGGAACTATAGATGGCTGACTATCAGGCTTCTCTACCCATGAGGAGTGAGGGCAAGAGAGGAGCAGAGCCCCAACCAAAGTCCCCAGAAAGAGGTCCCAGGCAGAGTCTGAAGATAGAAGCTCACACCAATTAGATCTCTATCAAAAAGCACGCTGGCATGAGATAAAGCATCCCTACCACTTCAGAAAGCATTCAAAAAGGATTTTTGACAAGAGTTTCCACTTCTGGTTCAAGGTTGGGTTAGATAACCTTCAAAGTCCTCTTCTACTTTAAAATTCTGATTGCGCGGTCTTATTCCTGGTTTAATTAGCACTTCTAATGGTGATATTAGAATGAAATTTGCATTCTCCTACCTTGCATATTTCCTGATAATCCTCTCCATTTTGGGGAAGATACAAGTTATAAGATCTTTGTCACTTCAGTTCTCCTTTAAAGGGCAAAACCACAGTTTGAAGAAGATAAAGTTTTTACATCTGTTGGCTGAAGATAAGGAGGGAATCATAGGTCTGCTCTGTGGCAGTGGGGGAGGCAGCTAAGGAAGGAAGAACACGTGTGTTCTGAGCTGAAGCACTTCTAGAAGCTGGCGACCTAGGAGCAGGGTAGTCACAGAACTGCTGCCTTACTCTTATTTAGTAAGATGTCAGCATCAGAGGAAATATCTGGAAAACCCAATGGTGTCACAATAGCTAACCTCTGACCACAAATAAACTAACGACAGGATTCCCAACCCACACTATATGCCAAAGGAAAGAAAATGAGAAATTATCTTCTTTCTCTCCAGAGGTCAGTCACTGCCTTTCCCAAGAATACAAGGCTTCTTTTGCTTTTTTACCCCTTTGCTTCTTTAATAGCTAAGTTTTGCCATTCTGCCTTGGTGTTACCAATCACCACCCCCAGCTGACAACACATACACATAGTTTGGAATTTCCACCAAAGGCACCTTTAGGAAGAAACTGCTAAAGAAAACCAAAAAATAAAAATAATAAATAAAATTAAAAAGGAAAAAGGAAAACAAAAAAGAAAGAAAGAAATTGCTCTCTGGCTGGTCCGGAGATCATTGCAAAAATCAGGGGCGATAATGAATAATGCAAAGAAAGTCATGTCCCCATCCTTTTCCTTCACTCATTTGTAACCAATGCGTTAAATCCTTATATGCCAGAATTGCATCATCTAAATAATTTCAATCTGCTGTGAGGTGAGATGACCATTATCATTCACTGTAGTTAGCAAATCATAGCTTAGAAGTAGGATTACTTTCCCAATTTTGGATGAGAATACTTGTTATATGATAAGTCACTTACCTTTCCCTGTCTTGGACTTCTGCCATCTATAAAACATAATGAATGTTCCCTTCTCCATGTTTTATAATTAAGGAAAAATAGAAAAAGTTTTGATAATGATAGACATAAATGATTTAGACAACACAGTGCCACGACTGAGAAGTCAAACACATAGTCTCAACATGGAATTCCTATGCAAGGTGCCAGTAAAATACATCTTTAAATCATTTTGGGAGTCAGTCCACAAAGCAATAGAATTTTGATATTTTTCCCTTTTTTGGTGGATTAAATATCCCATCCAGATTAAGTTTATACATGTAAGGAGTCAACACAATACCTACACAATATGCTATTTTCTTACCCCTCTTTATCTTTTTCTCATTTGTTCATTAAACAAATATTTATTGAGAGATTACTATTTTTCCAATAAGTGCACTGGGCCTCACAGGCTATAACTACATCTATAAAGACAATCTGACTTGGTCTACATAGTTATTTCAAATTTTCTATTGACTTTGCTTCAGGTCAGTCAAATGGTAATGAATAGGCTCTACTGAGAATCAGGGTCAGGATAAGATAGAAACCCCTTGGTTTCTCTATGTATATCTTAACTTCTCATCGACTACGTCTCATTATTTTATTCCCAGCACTTAGCCCCATGCCTGGCACAAAAGAGACTTAAGGATTAGTTGAACTATAAAAAATAATCATAATTATATAAATATATATTATATAATAATGCTATATGGCAACAGTCGCTCCAATATATGTGGCCTGAGGCAACTCACTTCACCTGATGTTTTCCTGACCTGCAAAATGATACAGGTAGACAAGCTGGGTGCTTCCCAACCAGCTGGTCAAGACTGGAGCTATTATAAAGACCCCAAAATCCATATATATTCTAAGCCTTACATAAAGACCAAATACATTATTTGTCACACACACACACACACACACACACACACAATAATATAATACCAAAACAGTTACAATGTATGTAGATTTTTATGCTTAAGGAAATGAGTATCATTTAAAAGCATTATTGAATTTATAATAGGTTTTGTATAGACATAAAAAATATCTATAATTTTTAAGATTATTTTTAATCTTTATTTGTGTATTTAAAGTGGTCCTAAATTTATTTTCTCTTTTAAGATGATTCTTTGTGTGTTGTGTGATAAATATACTTAACATAATATCTACCCTCTTTGCAAATTTTTAGTGTACAGTTGAAGTTTTGTTAACTATAGGCCATGGGGCACCCGGGTGGCTCACTCGGTTAAGCTTCCGGCTCTTGATTTAGGCTCAGGTCACGATCTCACGGTTCATGGAATGGAGCCCCACATCCTTGGGATTCTCTCTCTTCCTTTCTCTCTCTCTCTCTGCCCCTTCACTGCTCACTCTCTCTTTCTCTCTCAAAACAAATAAATAAACTTTAGAAAAATAAAAACAAATCTCTCTAGGAATTATTCATCTTATAACTGAAACTTTGTGCCCCTGGACTAGTATCCCCCTCATTTAAAATAAAATTATTTCAGTCTCAGTTTTACCTGAAACACTAAGCCCTTCCAGGATATGAAAACAGATGGTCAGGGGGAAAAGAAATCATGACTGAGTACCTCAGTCATATTGAGAGTTCAAACTGGTAGGTTTGGAGATTAAAATAGGGTTTACTTGGATAAGCTGTGGTATAAACCCCATCCCATAGGGCATGTTAGGGAGTCCCCCTTACCTCCATCTGAGGGAGGGATTGGAAAGCTGATATATATCCCCTGGGGCTTGGGCTGAGGTCTGTCTGATTGGTGCCTAAAAATCTACAGGAAGAGAGATGGTAGCTGACAAGCAATGGTGACAGTGCCCTGCGGAGCAGGTGCGGAAGCCTGTGTCCCCAGAGTGTCAGAGCAAGGAAAGGCCTGAGGCAGCCTCCTTGGCCCCTGCCTGTGAAGACAGCCCCGATATGTGAGGGGGCTCCTGCAGAAGGCAGCAGAAGGGTACTACCCAGTGTTCAGGGATTACAGAAGGGATCGTAAATAGCTACCAGAAGAGAAACACTCAGTTGTGTCAAGGACACTGGAAATGGGAGATCTCAAGTGAACAGAGCGGGCTGTGGGCTAAGAGCCCTTTCAGGTATGAGCTCCGTGTTGCCAACACACTCAGGTTACATCTCAAACAATGGTTCCGTTTCCACTGATTTGTTACCCTAATGAGAAGATGCACCATGATATATGACACATTCAATAGAAGAACTAGGAAAATATCATATTTCACCTCAAATTTATACTAACGAACTTTGTCTCAGAGGGAGAGATACCTTTTCATGTTGGCATCGACACTGATTGTGAATGGAATACCAACTCTTGATACCATATGATGACCTATAAAAACCTGTCCTCTACCTTGGGCTGTGGACTGACCCACCTTTGCAAACTATGTCCATAGTACATTCATTTAATCAACAAAGCTATTCCAGAAATTTCCACGTACTTACTTCTTATTTCTTTTTATAACCTAATGTTTGGCCCTGTAAGTAGCACTCTCCTTGATTTCAATGAGAAATCTAATGAGTGACTTAATGGAAAGTGAGTAAGAAATGTGCCAATATCTCCAGCTCACTGACAGTCAAGAAAAGGGGATTTTAGGACAGATCAAAGTCCAGAGGAAAAATGAAAATGAAGGGCTGGATACCAAAGCCCTGTATATTTGATACTTTTTCTGATAATTGTAAATTTAACTCTGGAACAAAAAAACGAGTGTGAAATTATCAAGAAGCCATCATTTGACAATATCACACAAGATACACTATTTAAAAACAGGGAAATACAGGGGCACCTGGGTGGCTTAGTCAGTTAAGCATCCAACTCTGGCTCAGGTCTCAGATCTCAGAGTTGGTGCGTTTGAGCGCCGAGTCGGGCTCTGTGCTGACAGCTCAGAGCCTGGAGCCTGTTTCAGATTCTGTGTCTCCTTCCCTCTCTGCTCCTCTCCTGCTTGCACTCCATCTCTCTGTCTCTCTCTCTCAAAAATAAATAAACATTAAGAAAAACCAGGAAAATACAGGTCCCTGATAGAGCCTTTTTGCATCGCTCTTGAAAATGTTATTTTTTGAAGGTAGAGCAGTGGTACCCTAGTAAAGGCTCTTTCAAGTTGTTCAGAAATACTGAGAATGTCACCAACAGCAGCTGCTATTTTTTTGTCATTGAATGCAGGTCCTTCATTCAAACTGTTGAACATTCTAGATTCTTTCAGCTACGCTGTAGTGTGCTTTGATCTTGCCGATTCAGTGCATCCAGCAACACTGGCATAGTCCCTAATGCTCTTCACCAAGTATTTCAGGCTCTCCACTATCCAGAGAAATGGTAAGACAATGCACGGTGGACCCCGGTGTGGACTGGAGCCGTGTGGGTAGCTGTGCCACGGAGCTCTGAGCGGCAAGGGAGTGTCACTCCAGACAAGCATTCTACACATCTGCAGGGGTGAGACCACCCTCTTCCGCCTACCTCAGCAGCCAGCAGTGTTCCAACGGATGCGGATGGCTCAGGGCAGTGCCCCCAGCTGGCTGTGCAGGCATGTAGCAAGAGTGAGGAAGAGAACTTTGTTCTAAGTCACTGAGATTTGGAACTTATTTGTTTCTGTACCTTAAACTACTCTGATTGCAACAAATGCCTTATTGCCTGTCACTTTACAGATAAATGTTGATGAGATCACTAATTAAATACGGTTGGACTGCAAGAATATTTTTATTTTTATAAAGATCTCAGAGTTGTATAATTAGAATTCAGTTTAATATAGATAATACGTTTCCCATTTAGGTGTCACTCAAAATAAACATCTGCTGGCAGGGCACCTGGGTGGTCCGGCTGGTTAAGCGTCTGACTTTGGCTCAGGTCATGATCACACTGTTGTGGGTTCGAGCCCTGTGTTGGGCTCTATGCTGTCAGCTCAGAGCCTGGAGCTGCTTCGGATTCTGTGTCTCCCTCTCTCTCTGCCCCCTCCCCGCTCATGGGCTCGCTCGCTCTATCTCTCTCTCCGTCTCTCTCTCTCAAAAATAAATAAACACTACAAAAAATTAAAATAAACATCTGCTGCTAATGAATAGTCATTGGGGAGTTTGTGTAAATCCAGGGCGGAGAATGGTGTCAGAGCAGCCGGCAGCTGCAGGGAGGGCAGAACATTCCGGTGAGACCCACTCACTGCCTGCGAGATGCGTTCAATTCAGCTCAATCCACTTTATAATAAAAAATAATCACTAGGTGCTTTGTACGAGTATCGCATTATAAACATGCACGGTGAGGTACTGCCCAAGTGGCTGAAGAAGAGAGTTATAAAAGTTACACGTATAAGACCAGATTCGACCAAAACCAAACCAAAAAAAAAAAAAAAAAAAAAAATGGTTAGATTCACAAAGGGCGTACAGGGAAAATGCATGAAGGGAAATGTTCTGCCTCTGCTCCTTCAGGGGAATTCTTCCAACAGAGGAGGGGGCACGGCCCAGTCTACTGCTGCCTGGGGCCCAGCGGGCAACGGCCAGCACATTCACCTGCAGATCCACAGCTCCTGTGTGGCCTGATCAGTAATAATCTGACCAGTGGTAATGTGATCTCATTGCCCTTGTTTCTCTTTTCTGTGACTCCATTTGTTCAGAATCTGGGCAGGGAGTGGGGGGCGCTGATTGTTGTCCCCCTCAAATGCGGCAACAGAAATGTCTAACGGAGAAGCCCAGTGGAAGCCCTCCTTGGAAGGAGGGAAGAAAACATGGTTTGGAAGTGAGGGAGGGGAACATTCCAGGGTGCCGGGTGCTGCACAAAATCAAGGACAAGCGTCATTAGCTGAATGCATTTTAACTTCTCTAAAGGGCTTTCACCTACACGGGAGAGATGTGTAATTTTGCAGATGGCCAGTGTAAGGACCGCAGGCCCTCTCTCGGGCCCCGGGACTAGCAGTGGCGGGCACAGACACCGGCCCTGCTTGTGCAAGTGACGCCGCAATGGAGGAAGATGCACAAAATCAAGTGATAAGTGTATCAAACATTTATAGACACTAATGAGCCCCATGAAGAGAAGACAGAGGATAATGAGGGCTGGCTCTTCTGGACAGGGGGTTAGGGGGCTCTGGTCTGTGACGCGAGCATTTGCACAGAGACAGAGAGAAGCTGAGGGGACGCGGGGAGGGAAGAATCTCGGGCCGGGGAAGAGAGCTGTGCACGCCCTGAGGGAAAACCCGGGCTGGCTTCCTGGGAGAGGAAAAGATGGGGGTGGGGGGAGCCCAGGACACAACTGATAAAAGGCTGGCACTGGCAGGAGCTGCACCTTAAGGAAGGGCCAGTGAGCATCAGGGCAGCGCCCAGAGGATGTGAAGTGACTAGAACATTCTTGAGAATGGACCTGCTACTGGGTGGAGGGTGTTTTCAGAAACGCCAGAGCCTATTAAAATATTTCAGGTGTGAAGTGATTAGAACCTGGCCTGAGGCAGTTATTGCAGATGCCAGAATCTGAAAACTCATACAAACTCACACTAAGATAAGTTGGCACAGCTTGGGAATATGTTGGATGACAAGGGCAAAGAGGAGAGAGAGATGACAGACAAGTCAGGGTCACTGACCTGATTTCACTCTCAGTGATGGCAGAGCTGAAACATAAGGGCACCTAATAAATGACCACTCCAAAGGCAGATATAGTCACCAATGGCAGTAACTTGCCAAAAAAAAAAATTATATACATATATATATATATATAGTCTAAACAGCTATATTTTTTAAAGAAAAGATACAAAAAAGAAAATCAAAATAAAGGTAATAAGAGCAACCTTATCACAAACCCACCAACCTCAAGATAAACTGCCAAAAGACAAATGTCATGCTTAGTAATGAAAACAAAATAAATACCTTTTAACCCAGTTAATACTGCAATGCAACCAGTTTGATTATGTATTTTCAAGCATGAACAATGGAGATTTGCATACATTAATTTGTTAGGGGGAAAAAATGGTATCTTTTGTCCTTTGCAGCACCCAATGAAAAACCAAGGAATTTGAGAACTGTCAGAAAGCCCTGAGTATACATTGTCCAAAATCTATGCTCATTTGAAGAAAAATAATCCAGATGTCCTGTACTCTCTAGTAAACCAAGAAACCAAACACCTTTAAATAAGTTTGTTTAAAATATGTATGTTTAAGGGGGAGAAGAAGGGGGGAAATGGTGGGGGAAAGGGAGAGAGGCAAACCATGAGAGACTCTTGAATGCTGACAAAAACTGAAAACTGATGGATGTAGGGGGGAGGGGGGAGGGGCATGGAGGAGGGCACTCATGGGGATGAGCACTGGGTGTTATGTGGAAACTAATTTGACAATAAACTATTTGTAAAAAAGAAATCAAAAAAATAAATAAAATATGTATGTTTATATTTTTATTTTTTTAAGTTTTGTTTATTTTGAGAGAGAGAGAGAGAGGGAGAGAGAGGGAGAGAGAGGGAGAGAGGGAGAGGGGCAGAGAGAGGGAGACAGAGAATCCCAAGCAGGCTCTGCTCCATCAGCACAGAGCCCAACGTGGGGCTCAATCCCATGACCATGAGGTCATGACCTGAGCCAAAACCAAGAGTTGGGCACCAAACTGACTGAGCTACCCAGTTGCCCCTAAAATATGTATATTTAAAATAGTTTCCCCAGTCTCAAGATGAGATTTCTAGTAGCCTTCTATTTTAAAAACATGAAAAACAAACACAGATGAAGACACTTAATCTCATGACTGAACACTGTTTCGGGTACTATGACTCCTCAAATCCAATATTTAGGTATCATCTGGCTTTTAGAAAAGGCCAAATGGATCACAGGCTGAGTCAGAAATCCTTCTTTTGAGTTCTCTCTTCTTTTCTCTAAGTGTCAATTATTTCTTAGTAATTCCTGTGTGACTAAATCAAACTAAAGTAACCACCACAGAAATTATGATGCGTAGTTAGGCATCAGTCATCATTAACCCTCCCAGCAAATTATTTCAAGTGCCATCCACGAGGCTTGGAGCCATAATACTAGAATTCCTAAATTTTCACACACATGCATGCACACGATGGATTAATACACAGCTGGATGGATAGATGGACACACAGATGGACAGATGGATCCCAGCACTGAAGGACTTGCAGCCTAGGTCTGAGAGAGCAGACAGTAGGCAGCCTTGAGCTGTCAACCACTTCAGGTATCACCCAGGCTGCAGAGAGCTGCCTCACACAAGGTCATATCCCTTCCTGGGTGGCTCATTATCTAATAATGCAATCAAGTGCGGGCATAAAGACCTGCTGTGTTGGCCCAATTTGGGACAACTCTGAAGGTCATTCTAATTCCAGCAATCCCCATGGGGTCCCTGTCGCTGGGGCTGTACTGCAGCCCGAACTCCTCCTCTCTTGCTTCTTGCCTCCTTCTCTTCCCCTCCAGATGTTGGTCTCTAGAAGACTTCTTTTTTGTTTGCTTTTAATGCTTATTCATTTTTAGAGAGAGAGAGAGAGAATGAACAAGGGAGAGGAAGAGAGAGAGGGAGACACAGAATCTGAAACAGGCTCCAGGCTCTGAGCTGTCAGCACAGAGACCGATCCGGGGCTTGAACTCATGAACCGTGAGATCATGAGCTGAGCTGAAGTCAGACACTTAACCCACTGAGCCACCCAGGCGCCCCCCCCCAAGAATACTTCTTAATCAGTGTTTCATATCCCAGACTCTGACTACGACCTGTGTCCTGTGCATGCTCACATGTATATGTATATACATATGCATGAGCATCATATATATTTAACAAGTGACAGGTTACCTGTCACTCAAGCTGTTAGAACTGGTACTTCCACCAGTGCAATTTGCGTCACTATCTCACTGGCAGTTCTTGAAAGAAGGAAAGAAAATTGGAACCTGGAAATAAGTGCCTCTCTGCTCCTGGCCGGACATCCCTTTCTATTGCTTCTACCTACCTCTAGAAGCCCTGGCTGGCATCAGTTCCTGAAAGTCTGATGCTCTACCATGAGTCAGTGAAGGAGGTGAGGAGTTGAGGCCAGGAACGCTTTGGAAGACGCAAAGGGACTTCCCGCACTTCCTTCCACAACCCAGAGTGTGTTCCCTGTTTTGCTCCACATGGTAAGCCACCTGCCATAGAACGTGGTTAGTAGCTGGTGTGAAAACCATCCCCACTAATACTTTAGTATAAAACTGTTTCCAAGGAAGGGCTGCTTCTCATCCGTTCGGCTTCAGAGTAGATCCATCCGGCCGATCCAGATGGCCACTCTAGCGGCAGGGACAGTCATCTTTGTCTGGGATCAGCTAATATTGGCCTGTGGGCCAAATCTGGCCTGCCACCTGTTTTTGCATGGCTCATGAGCTAAAACTGTTTTCTGGGTTTTTCAATGATTGAAAGAATGAAAAGCATAATATTTCTTGATATGTGAAAAGCACACGAAATTCAAATTCCAATATCCATAAATAGAGTTGTAATTAGAACACAACTATGCTCATTCCTTTACATATTCTCTATGGCTGTTTTGTCCTACGATAGCAGAGGTGAGAGGTTGGGGATATCAAATGGCTCACAAAGCCAAACATATATACTACCTGGCCCTCTACAGGAAAAGTTTACAGACTCCTGAGCTATATAACTTAGGATTCCATGGGCAAAATATCACACATACAGTTATTGGTGAATGCCCCAATTTGGGTCTTCACATAACTAGACTTGCTATGTATACACAAGTCTGTAAGTACCTAGCCTCTCACAAAACACTAAACACCTTCCACAAAAGTACACAGTGAGGTATAGACCCCAATTCAAGCTCAAATCTAAAGGCTGTCTTTCTTCACATCTTTTTACATCAAAATATCCGCATTGAGTATGGAGCTGAAAAAAGAGCATTCGTCAAATAAATAGGGGCCCTTTTAAGGCTGAACAGGTGAGTGAATGGCTTCATGTTCCAACATTTAAGCAGTGGGGAAATGTACCAGCAATGATGATGTTATTGTAGTGTAAACAACATTTTAGATCTGTCTCTCAATGTAAGGTAGAAAAAAATTTCCCTGGCCGTTTCCCTTCACATTTCCAAAAATTTAATTCATGCCTGGGTGTCCATGGCTTTGACACAGTAGCTTTACTCTTCAGGTGCCGAAAATTATGTAGCCAAAGATATCAGAAGATTAGAAAGGAGATGTTCAATCCCAAAGGTCACATTAAAGGCCAATTAAATACAAAAACATCTGGGGCTCCTGTAAGCACTGCAAACCATAAATATCCATTTGTTACAAATCTACCCATGAAGCCATCTATCTGTCTCTCCACCCGTCAATTTATTTATGCAATATTTCTCAAAAGGGCACTTAGGAGCTTACGCTTGCTCTTATTTTTCAAGGTATATTGAACTTTGGGGAGTTGGAATTCACAAAGTGATGATAAATACCTTTTATTTTTAATTTTTTTGTGAACACATAGTCCACTTTTATCACATCAGTTGCTTACCTCAGAAATGACAGTGCTTTCTTTTCCACTTATTTTAGCTTTAAATACCTTTCATAATTTAATCTCAACTGACCTATCCGACATTACATTCTGTTACCCACCTGATTCCACTCTATCTTATCAACTTGCCTCACTGTCCACCAAACTATTAAGTCCTTTCCCTACTCACCATGTGTTTTCAGGAACTTTATGTCCTTTATTCTTTTTCCCCAGAATCCCCTTCTTTTTCTTCCCTTATTGACAAACACCTACCCAACCTTCTAGAGCAATCCAAATGTAGGAACTTTCCAACTTCCCCAAGGAGAGGTAAACCTCATTTCCACCCATCTGTTACTCTTTATTTAAAAAAACATATTGGACATCTACTATATACTCAAAAATGGACAAGAAAATGAGATATTTCTGCTTGATCAATGAGAGCATTGAGATACGAACAAAGAATTATGGGATCTAAAAAGAAGAACATAGAAGAACGACACTTGGACCAGAAGTACACCAGTGTAGAAAACATCTTTAAGAGGAGGTAATGCTGAGTTAAGTACATGCAGGGATGAAGGATGAGAAGGGGAGAAGGTATCCTGGGCCAAAGGCATAGCAGGTGAGAAACCAGGGAACTTCTTGAAAAGGTTAAGTGAACACGGCAGTAAGAAAACCTTTTCCTAAGGCCATTTGGTCATACTTTTGATAGAAGGCTTGGAACTTAATGTTATCATTAAGTAATATAGACCCGAGATCCCTATTTTAACTCTTCCTTTTATAATCTGTCAGATGTACAGCATCAGTCTGGAAGCATTTGGGCTACGCACTGTCCTGGAAGTGACTTTGAAAAAACCATGGTCCATCACTTTTGCCTTATCATCTTGTGATGCAGACCATGACTCAGCCCTCAAGATCAACTAAATACCTTTCTTCAGTCCAAAGACCTCTGGGTAAGATTCTCGCCCTCTGTATAAAATTCACGTCAGATGTTAAATGACAGACATTACTTTGTTCTTCCAAACGAGGGAGAGCGAGTGACTCATCACCTGAATGGTCTGTGAAATGGGAGAAATGAGCAACAATCAAGAATGGGGATGTAGAAGATGTGTTTGAATTTAAAATAGAGCATTCTTATAACTGTTATGCTCAAAAAAAAAAAACAAACTCTGAGTTTTATGTATTGGCTCTTTATGTGTACCATCAGTATACCTAATGAAATAAGAGCTGTTTCACAAAGGTAAGGAATCAACTCAGAATTAAAATGGTGATTAGTTAATTTGATACCTAAACTGCCTTGGAATTATGAGGGAGTTGAGTATCTTGTTTCCTAGCGTCTTATTCAATATTTTAATGGACATTTGAATTCTCTTTTCCTGACCCTACCAAACCACCCAGGCCTTGCTGTGTATACCAGGACTTTTCAAAGTGAGCTCCTATTGTTAACCACATTTTGGTGCTTTGAGAGGACTCTGGTAGACACCGCAATATGGAGGAATCAAGAACAAATATGGAAGATAATGCATCTGAAATTCGGCTAGACGTAAATTAATAACACCCAAACCATCTGCAAAAATGTTTAAGAAATCTTCATGAAATACAGCACCTTCTTTCAGGAGGAGTTCCAGAGCAGAAACTCCATCATTCCAAAGTTGCGTCTGTATATGCAGATGTATCAGAATAACTGAAATATACTTTGATGGGCGTTACCCGTGAAAAAGGACCAGAGCTGTGCCAATAAGTAGCAGTCACAAGGCCTCTGAAGGCTCTGTCAGTGACAAGGCACCGGGCTCACTGCACCAACAGAACCAAAATCCCCACTCAGATGTGGCCAGTCCGCTCGCTCTGAATGGTGTTTCAAAAACATGATTAAAATGCTTACACAAATGGCATGGACCACAACAGCGTTAGTCATAATAACTAATATTGAACTTAAATGCTTATTTCAATATATGCCAGGAGATTTGCTCAGTATTGGGTGTATATTTCCTCATGGAATCATAACTATTCTATTAAGCATATGTTGTTATTATTATTCCCATTTTACAGATGGAAAAACTGAGACTTAAAGTTAAAAGTTTCTTTTCCAAGTTTATGTAACCAGTAAACAGTGGCACAGTTATTTTAGTTAAGACACCCTGAAGCTGCTTTTATTTTTTTTTTGACTACACAGAATGGAATTTACTGGAGAGCTGCTGCTTTTAATTTTTTTTAATGTTTTATTTATTTCTGAGAGGGAGAGAGAGAGAGAGAGTGAGCATGAGCAGGGGTGGGTCAGAGAGAGAGGGAGATACAGAATCTGAAACAGGCTCCAGGCTCTGAGCTGTTAGCACAGAGCCCGAAGCAGGGCCTGAACCCCCAAACCGTGAGATCATGACCTGAGCAGAAGTCGGACGCTTAACCGACTGAGCCACCCAGGCGCCCCTGAAGCTGCTTTTACACTAGTTTCCAGTTCTGATCATTGTTGCCTTTGTTAAAGCCTTTCTTTTTTTTTTTTTTAATTTTTTATGTTTATTTATTACTGAGACAGAAAGAAACAGAGCATGAATGGAAGAGGGTCAGAGAGAGAGGGAGACACAGAATCTGAAACAGGCTCCAGGCTCTGAGCTGTCAGCACAGAGCCCGACGCGGGGCTTGAACCCATGAACCGTGAGATCATGACCTGAGCCGAAGTCGGACACTTAACCAACTGAGCTATCCGGGAGGCCCAAAGGTCCTATGTGTAGAACGCAGACCTAGAGGCACTATATTGGAAATGACAGTGTTACATTCCAAAACTTACAAAAGACGAGAGTTAGGTTGCCCTGGGATTTACCGCTATGAAGACCATCTGATCAGAACAGATATGTGCAAAGTCTCTTTAAAGACAGGCTGGCTGCATGGCCAGGAAGGCATAACAACTTGTGTCTTCACAGGGGTGACAACCGGGCCCCATCGGAGGATGCCAGGAAAAGAAGGGGCCTGAAGCAAGCCTTGGAGCGAGCTTCCAACCCTTTCGGTGAACGCAAGGGTGATTCAGCTCAACCCTTGCGGTCCCAGTGCTACATGTGGCTTTGTGGAGCTAACTGGGTGACCTGCTTCTTTTTAAACACAAGGTCAGCAGCCAGCTTTCCATTTGTAATTTGGCTTCTTACTCTTTTGTCTGTAAAGAGTATTTGAATTAACTAGAGAACACAAGTGGGCAGCATCCTTGCCAATTTCTACTGCAAATTAATACATTCTGTTCTGTTTTCGGTCCAATTTTATAAGCTGGGATGATACATATTTCCATACGAGGGGTAGCTGACTCGGGGTTGTGCCAACCAGATGGGGTCTGCGAGTCCCCAGGGTCAGGCCCGCCCCTGGAGCACAGTGGGTGAACCTGCTGAACCCATTCTCAGGGACTCTTTGGCAAAAGGACCAAGACAGACCCCGGCAACCTCGAGAGCCTCCCGTTCCGTAAGCCTCCCGTTCTGTATTCCTAGAGCAGAATCAAAGCAGATTGGAACTTTTATCCCAGCATACTAGGAGAGTCATCTTGAAGGTTCACGATTTTCACCAACGTCTTCCCCATACTTTCTTGAGAGTTCTTCTGAGGCTCACCATTCTTTAAATAAAATGTCATTTTGGTCCGGGACAGGTCACATGTGGACTGGCCAACAGGAAATCAAAGGACGCTGGCTCTGCTGGAAATTTAAACACGGTGGCCAATTCTAGTCATAACAACCCTTCCCATGTGCTGACCCCAGAGGCCAGGACCAGCGAAAGGGAAAAGGATGAAAAGCACAGCTGGGCTTCTAACAACACACTCAGCAGGAGCTCCTTATCAGCTTGACAACCTCCAAGTTCTCAGTGGCCAGATGAGCCAGACAATACTACCTTGTCAAGAAATATTCCACACCCGGGGCGCCTGGGTGGCTTAGTCGGTTAAGCGTCCGACTTTCGCTTAGGTCATGATCTCACGGTTCGTGGGTTCGAGCCCCGCGTCGGGCTCTGTGCTGACTGCCAGCTCGGAGCCTGGAGCCTGTTTCAGTCTGTGACTCCCTCTCTCTCTGACCCTCCCCTGCTCACACTGTCTCTCTCTCTCTCCTAGAAATAAATAAAACATTAAAAAAAAAAAAAAAAAAAAGAAATATTCCACACCCGATGAGTTCACGCTACTCTGAACACATTAAGCACAAAATAATGCTTGGTACTCTTCATGTTTCAAGAGTTTGACTTTCAAGAAATATTTGCCATCCTTCTGTGAAATTTTAAGGACAATTAAATTTGGTTGTAACAGTCTGATAATATATATTTAATTCTTTTCTGGACTTTATTAGATTAAGTCTAATCACTACCACTTAAAAAATTTTTAATGTTTATTTATTTTTAAGAGAGAAAAAGAGAGAGGGAGAGAGAACAAGTGAGGAGGGGCAGAGAGAGAGGGAGACTCAAAATCTGAAGCAAGTTCCAGGCATTAAGCTGAAAGTAGCAAGCCCCACGCAGGGCTTGAACTCACCAACCGTGAGATACTGACCTGAGCCAAAATCTGACACTTAAACGACTCAGCCACCCAGGTGCTCCCTTATCACTACCATTTTATATAAGAAGCCAAAAGTATTTTTTATAGAGAAAAAAACCCCATAAGGCAAAGATAACTTAAGCACGCTTAACCAAGAGAAAGCACTGGAAGAAAGTAAAAATGGCGAGTAGAACTGCAGAGAAAGAGAGAGAGAAGCAGAAGAAGCCCTGGTGAAGGGGCACAGGGCACACGTAGTCAGGAAATAAGACTCCTACAAAATCAAATGGTTGGCACTGAGAGTCACTTTCAGAACACCGTGCAGTCCCTGGATATCGTAAGTACACTTACTCTCCAGCTTTCATTTTGGTAGAAATCCTTTGTTGGTGGACCCCACTATGTCGTTCAAGATCATCTCTGTACAAACATCTATCGACTAGAAGGCTGAGAGCCTCTCCCCTCCCAGTGTTGGTCCTGGTCTTTTGTTCTTTCTCCACCAGTAAGTAACACAGAAAATCAAGTGCATGTTCCCGAGAGGTAAGGGAAAGTCCTTTGGGCAGAGGCCACAAACAGACAGATGTACGGATGCCATCACAAATTACATACAGGCATTTCTTCCAGCTTCCCTGTGCCAAATCCAACCTTAAATAGTACTTTTGTCGGGGCGCCTGGGTGGCTTAGTCGGTTAAGCGTCCGACTTTCGCTTAGGTATGATCTCGCGGTTCACGGGTTCGAGCCCCGCGTCGGGCTGTGTGCTGACTGCCAGCTCAGAGCCTAGAGCCTATTTCAGAGTCTGTATCTCCCTCTCTCTCTGACCCTCCCCTGCTCACCTTGTCTCTCTCTCTCTTTCTCTCCTAGAAATAAAAATATTAAAAAAAAAAAAAAAAGAAAAAGAAATAGTACTTTTGTCATAACTGCCCAGGCAGCTATCCTGCATCATCCATCCTGGTTAAAAATGGTAATTCCGATGAAAAGTAAAACAAGTCGCTGAAGAAGAGTCCTCGCAGGCCAGAGTTAGCTAAACCGGAAAGAGCGCTCACCAAGTACAAAACATGTTGGTGGTGGTGGCGGTAGTGCTTTGTTTATTTCATTATTTTTTATGATCATTTGTTTCTGGTGACACTGAAAAAGCAGGGCTCTGAAATGAAATACTTTATCATGCGCTTGACACCACGAAGAAAGTAGAAACCAAAATCGATAGCCTTGTAATCATATCACTACCTTCAGTGGCCAAGATAAGAAGAGTACAAACTAAATGTTTTTAATAAATAGAACGGTTACACACAAAATGGAAAAAAAGTAAAGGAAAGTCCCAGTGGAAATCATGCACTTTGCTGGGAATCATTCTGCATTGTTTTGTGTGGTGTGTGTGTGTGTGTGTGATCTTCCTCACATCAGTGGCATTTCGTCTAGGAAAAACAAAAAAAAAAGACCTTGGGATCCTTTCATTTTATCTCTCTCTTGATTCTTTGCAATAATGAGCAGTATCTCCTACAATACTTTATGCAAACCTGCATTATAGTCCTCTTACCATAATAACCATTTGCTTCAGCGCCTGTCTCTCCCAGCAGACCTCGTGTGCTTGGATGGCTAAGGCTGCCTTAATCACCCCTCACACCCAATCTCAGTTCCTGATACACAGCACATGTTCACCGATGTTGATGTTTGTTACCCAACCCAACAGGTTGAAAATCCGGTTGTCTACAAGAGGGCCAAGCAAGCAAACAGAAACCAACGAAAGCCAGGGAGAAGATGAACAGTGGGGTGACTGTCACTTTTATGGGTCCTTGACCCAACTAAATGGGGCAGCTGCTATTTAGTTCTAGCAGACCACTGGCAAGGACTTTTCTAAAGAAACTAGACATCTGAATATGTATGGGAAGATTTCCACATCACAAATACTTTGCAGGCCAAACAAAACTCACCTACCAGGTGGATTTTGCCCATGGCCACTATTTTGCAATGAGCATATGCTAATATATACTTGGGACCAATACATTTTAATAAGAAGGAAACCTTTTTTTTTCTCAATGTCTGACTTTAAGGAACTACTCTCAGAGCTGCCAATAAGGTCTTATATAACCTGAACACCACCAAAAAACCTTTATCTCAAACGGCCATAACCATAATACTGAGGTAGGCCATTCACATGCAATCTCACTGGTCAAATTTCCATTCCATTCAAATCTTTAGCTGCCTCTGTGTAAAGAGCTCACCCCTTCATATGTGAATCTTCATCATTTGATGGATGTACTCTGGTAAAGAACTAGGAGACCTAGATATTTGTGACAGCAGGAGGTAGGCACTAAATTTATATATAACTTGATTTGGGGGCACAGAAGTCTGTATTTTTAAGCAGTTGGCTCATTCTGGGAGTGGAATATATTGGATGAATAGCATACACAGATACGATTTTGTTAAGCCACCAATTTATTAACTCACTCAACAAATATTTAGTGGTTGTACACTGGGGGTCAGACCCCATGCCAGTGGTGAACACACAATGTGGAAAACGACAAATCTGGTCCTAACCCTTCAAAAGCTTGTCCTTAAGAGCAGTGCTTTTCCAGTTCTCCAAGTTTGACACCCCTCCCCCCACCCGGAGTCCAGAAGCATTAGCAGAAGCTGAGAAATTGTGAGGAATGTAAATTCTTAAGGCCCACCTTAGAAACACAGTGTGGGAGGGTGGAGTTCAGCAATCTGTTTTACTAAGACTTTGTGGTGACTGATACTTCGGGTCTGAGAAGCAACGTTCTAGAGGACAATTAGAAAAAAAATCAAATAAAAAGGAACGCAGATTAGCTTCCTAGGGCTGTGATAACAAATTACCTCAAACTTGCTGGTTTAAAACAACAGAAATTAGCCCTCTCAGAGTTCTGGAATCCAGAAGCCTGAAACCAAGGTACTGGGAGGGCCATGTTCCCTCCAAAGGCTCCAGGGGAAAATGGTCCTTTGCCTATTCCAGTTCCTGGTGGCCTCTGACATTTCTTCACTTGTGACGACATAACTCATTTCCGCCTCCATCTTCACGTGGCCTTCTTCCTGGGATATTTCTCCATGGCCTCTCCTCCTCCTGTGAAAACACTGGCCACTGGATTCGGGGTCCACCCCAAATTCAAGATGATTCCATCTCAAGATCCTTAACTAGTTATATCTGCAAAGATCTTATTTCCAAATAAGGTCCTATTCTGAGGTTCTGGGTGGACATAAATTTGTTAGGAGGGGGTGGGCACTACTCAACCCACTACAGAAAGCGAATTTTAAAATCACCCATTGGGCGAACATCATGAAGGAAACAATGAGCCAAAATTGAGAATTTAGAGAATAAAAATGGGGAGCTTGTTCACATACAGTGGACAGAAAAGTCTCCCTTAACAGGCTCCACCTGAACTTGGGAACTGAGGGATGAGACTGAGTCAGTTGCTGAAGGACAGGAGGAAGAACAAGACCATGAGTAAGGGACACATTTCAAGAAGTAGCATATGGCCGTGACCCTGAGTGGGAAAGGAGATGGGCATATCCAAAAGAAGGCCCTGTGATTGGAACTTGGCAAGCAGGAAGAAATAGAAAGAGCTGAGATCAAATCAGCTAGTCCAGAGCAGCTCCAAGGTACAGCCCTGAGGCTGAGGACAGTTATTTACAGACGAGACTGTCATGAATAAATGGATCAGAACACTTCTAAGTTTGTGAAAGACTGTACTGCCAAATAAGCCATATTCCTAGCCCACAAATCCCAAAGAGAATCCTGGGCTCCAAAACTAACATCAACTGAATAGCCCCAAGAAGGGCATGCTCTCCACTGTCCTCCCAGGACTGAAGTCATGGGCAAGAATGCACGAAGAACAATCTTTCAGAGGGCTGAGTCAGAGGACACTAGGACAGTGTAGACTGGAGTTGCTCTCAGAGGGCAGAACGTAGGCCTGCAGCATAAGCTCTGTAAGAAAAACACTCTGCTACCAGGGAAAAAAATCTTTTGCTCTTCCTGACCAGTCAGATTTGATAATGACAATGAAACAGTTCCTGGTCTGTGTTTCTCATTCTCCTCTTCTTTGAATGAGAGTTTTTATTAGAGTTTCCTATGCCACTGGGCCATTGCAGATGGGTGAGCTTGGGGCCAAATAACTTGTCTTTTAGACAAAGAAAAACACCATCCAGACATGAGAATGGCTCAGATATCTTGGACTTTGGTTCAGATGCAATAACTGGTTAGTACTATGGGCTTTCCTCCTTTGAGGAGGGAGGGAATGTGTTATATGTGTGGTGTAAAAACACATACAAATATTTGGGTGGCCAGGGGCATGCTAAAGCAAAGATTGTTGGATTTCCCCCATTATCTGTGCTCCCCATTTCAGTGTAACAAAGACATGAGGTTTTAGCTGAGCATATTGCCACCCAGGATAAATACACTGTCTAGCCTTCCTTGAGGTTAGGTGGGACCTTGTGACTAAGTTCTAACCAATATGATACAAATAAAAATGTTGTGTGACATCATCCAGGAGTCATTCATACAAATACAAGTTATATGCTTTGATTCTCCTTTTGTTTTGTTCCTTTCTTGACCCAAATGTTTCTTGGACACAGAGAACCAGAGCCATATCAAGGGTGGTATGGTAGTGGGAGCTGGAATTTATTTTCAACTAAAAAAATATTGAAACAGAGCCTAAGACTGCGTGCCTCAAGATTTTTGTGAGAGAAATAAAATGTATTTGTCAATTTGGGGTTTCTGTTATTTGCAAATAATCCAATAGTAACAAATACAGACTTTCGACCATTATAATAGGAGTTTAAATTTCACCCTATTCATGAGATTTCACGCAACTCATGAGAAGAGTTTCAGGCACTGATTACAACAGGACCCACTTTACATTATATGTCCAACTCTGTGAGAAATGATGGGAAAGAGAAACAGTACAGCCCATGTGGAGAACAGTGGCCTCTACCAAGATGGTGGGATGGAGGTAGGGTGACAGAGATATGTTTGTCATATGCTTTAGAGATAAAATCCAGTACTTTTTGATGAACTGGATAAGGAGACTAAAGGGAAAAAATAAAATATTACCTATAACTCATGGAAATACAAAGGGTACTTATGTCCATCAAATTCACTGAAGACTGAAATTTCTCTGGGGTAATAAGCCCTTATATATACAAGTCCTCTAGGTTTTCTCCACCAGGTCTTGGCTGTACTCAAAGCTGCTTTTCCTTTGTTCCAATTGATTACACAATCACTTCTGTGCTGTCAAGATACCTTGCTGGTTTTGTCTTCTGTTTTCTAATTCTGCCAGGTTATTAATTTAGAAAAAAAAATAGTTACAGCTTATGTGACAATCTAGAGTCCAAGGTCTTTCCTGACATCTCTGATTATGCTTTTGGATGAATGAACACACTGACTTTAATAAGGAGAATGCAAAATATAAATACTAAACTGGTAAAATAAAAAGATTCACTTTATTCAGATTTGAAATAATTGACTTACAGGAAATCCAATACTTAACACGAAGAGGAGGGCAAAGAATAAGATACAGTCGTTGGAATTTGTACCTTTATATGTATGTTGCCTCTTGAGTGTGAGCTGAACCTGAGAATAAGGCAAATGTGATGAGATGTCACTCCCATGGTTGTGTTATGCTATATCACAAAGGTTAAGGGATTTTTCAGACATAATTAAAGTTCCTATTGAGTTCATCAAAAGAGAGATTATCCTGTAGGGACCTGACCCTTTAAAAGCATCTAGAGGTCAGAGACTTGAAGCAGCAAATGCTCTCTCTCCATGGCTGGCTTGGAAGAAGCAAACAACCATAAGTTCTGCAGCCAAAAGGAAGTGAATGGTGCAAATAACCTGAGGAAACTTGGAAACAGATCCCTCCCTAGTTGAGCCTTTGGATAGCAACACAGCATGACTGACATCCTGTTTTCAGTTTTGTGAGCCCCTGAGTAGAGGAACCAGTTAAGTTTTCCCCAGACTTCTGACTTTTGAACCCACAGAAACTGGGAGATAATAAATGGCTATTGTTTTAGGTCACTAAGAGATTTGTGGTCATTTGTTGTGCAGCTATAGAAAACTACACATACAGACACACACACACACATATGGGCTTCATATGTTCATATATAAATATATGTATAAAATTATACATACATCAAAAACTATATATACATCAAAAACTATATATACATATGTATATACTTCTTAATTTTATGATCTTTAAGAAAATTGAGGGGTGCCTGGGTGGCTCAGTCAGATAAGCGTCCGACTTCAGCTCAGGCCATGATCTCATGGTTCATGGGTTCGAGCCCCGCGTCGGGCTCTGTGCTGACAGCGAGCTCAGAGTCTGGAGCCTGTTTCGGATTCTGTGTCTCCCTCTCTCTCTGACCCTCCCCTGCTCACGCTGTCTCTCTCTCTCTCTCTCTTAGAAATAAATAAAACATTAAAAAAAAGTTTTATGCTCTTTAAGAAAATCAAGAGTCTTGGGGCACCTCGGTGGCTTTGTCACTTAAGTGGCTGGCTTCCGCTCAGGTCAGGATCTCACAGTTCATGAGTTTGAGCCCTGCATTGGGCTCTCTGCTGTCAGCCCAGAGCCTGCTTCAGATCCTCTGTCTCCCCATCTCTCTGTGCCTCCCCCGCTTATGTTTGCTTTCCCTCAAAAAATAAATAAACATTTAAAGACTTAAGAAAAAGAAAATCAAGGGTCATTTGCATGCCAATGTGTGTGTGAATGTGACAATGTGTGTATATGTGTAAATGTGTGGTTCTTTAGGCATTAGCTCAGCGGAGAATAGGTAGCTGGAGCAATAAGGAGTAGATCCAAATCTTCACCGGTCTCTTAGTGACATCCCTAATGAAACTCTGCAGTGGCTATTCTGGACAGTTTCCATGTGGCCCCCACTTCAGAGAGGCTCATCAGCATGAGGGGAACCACTATGGCAGCTAACAGATACGAACAATGGCAGCCTCCTCACATACAGGTTTTCCGGGATTCCCTTGGCAGCTCATCCTTCTCACAAAGTGTGTCAGGGGTACCACTTACACTTCAGTAAATACTCAGGTGTTTCTTAACGTCCAAAGATTGGAAATACTGAATAGACTTCATTTTCAGTTATATTCTTTTCTCTTTCACCTACCTCCCTTTTATTCATCACACAGATACTGTCTTTAAAAATGTCATTTTAAAAGTGAAACTTTAGGGGCACCTGGCTGGCTCAGGTGGTTAAGCATCTGAGTCTTGATTTCGGCTCAGGTCATGATCTCATGGTTTGTGAGATCGAGCCCTGAGTCCAGATCTGTGCTGACAGTGCAGAGCCTGCTTAGGATTCTCTCTCTCCCTCTCTCCCTGCCCCTCCCCTACTTGCTCTCTTTCTCTCCCTCAATATAAATAAATAAACTTTAAAAAGATGTGAAACTTTATCAAAAACAATTATCTTTTAATATATTTTGATTCTAGACAACGTTGCAGTCAGCCTGAACAGATGCATTTATTTATTTACACTTATTTTAATCTTAAGATATTTTATTTATTTATTTTAAGTAGGCTCCATGCCCAACACAGGGCTTGAACTCATGACCCCAAGACCAAGAGTCACATGCTCCACTGACTGAGCCAGCCAGGCCACGCTTACAAACGTTTATTTTAAACCTACTATGTACACGAAGCACTGAGGTATAAGGTATGAAGTTCTTGATTCCTACCACATCACTGAGGATGAGGAAGGCTGACAGAGTGATTACACGCTGACAAGAATGGGCTGGTGTGCAAAGGGCAGAGGAAGATCACAGTGGCTGTGTCTGTGGAGTAGGGAAGGCTTCACTCTTTTATTGTAGCACAGAGAACCATTCCCGTTCCAAGGGGGAATTATTTATTTTGCATTTCAGGTAAATCAATATTACTCTCAACAGGCTTAGATTCCTATTTTCTCCTGTAAATTTGATCTCACCCAAGCTTACAGAGCACTCAAGATGAAAAGCCATAATGTCATCTTTTTTTAGGATAGTGAGAAGTGGCAGGTGATAAGAATAACGTAATTAGGTGAGCAAAGCACTCTGGGGCCATTGGATATAGGAGCCATCACTTCTACAACTTTAATCATCGAGAAAAAAAAATGATGGCTTTGTAGCCCACTTTGTAATAATAGTCATGAGTCATTCAAGTGAGGTTAAATTATGTTCATTATGTTCTAATTAATAAAGGAAAGAAACATGTACTATTTTTTAGAAATGTTTCCATCAAATTAGTTAATGCTAATGCTACCTAAATGGGTGAATGCCTTGAAATTTCATTCATCAAGCATGTCATTTTCTCCTAATGCTGGAAAAATCAAATGTTACCGTACTAAATAAAGCCTCACATTACATTTGAATAGAGTTAGTAATGGTTTCCAAAAATTTTTCCCCAATTTTCACCATAATCCCATAAATCACAGGTAAATCCCCTTGTGCCAAGGACTCATTTGAGATGTAGCCACTTAATCTTTGTCAGGCCAACGACTCCATTCTTCTAACTCCTATTAATGTTCCTTTATTTATCCATCCATTCATTCAGCACATGCTTGGTGAGCATTAATATGACCCACAGTTTCATGAAATAAAATATTGGAAAGTTTAATTAGGAATGTAAATCTATAATTATAGTATGACATGATTCAAAAATTCTCAGGAGTTTGGTTTGATAATGGGTTTGAGAGTTTTTAAATTACTTTATAATATCTGTCATAGAGCTACATATGGAAATACCTGGGGTATTTTGTGAAATGGATTATTTCTATACTTAATCCACAAGTGACACAGGTAAATGAAACAGGAAGGATTATGTTCCTCAGATGATTCGTGAATTTAAACAACTTTGTAAGGTTTTGTTAATCAGTAGGTGAAAAAGACTCAGTCAAGCTGATGCATCTGTAGGGGCATCCGGGTGGCTCAGTGGGTTAAGTGCCTGATTCTTGCTTTCAGTTCAGGTCATGATCTCACGATTCATGAGTTTGAGCCCTCCATTGGGCTCTGTGCTGACAATGTGGAGCCTGCTTGAGATTCTCTCTTTCCTTCTCTGCTCCTCCAATCTTTCTCAAAAATAAATAAATAGGGGCACCTGGGTGGCTCAGTCGGTTGAGTATCTGGCTTTGGCTCAGGTCATGATCTCATGGTTCGGGGGTTTGAGCCCCACGTCAGGCTCTGTGCTGACAGCTAGCTCAGAGCCTGGAGCCTGTCTTCAGATTCTGTGACTCCCTCTCTTTTTGACCCTCCTTGCTCATGCAGTCTCTATCTCTCTCTCAAAAATAAATAAAACATTAATAAATAAATAAATATTTTAAAAAGGCAATGCATCTGCAGACAAATGGATTGACACTATGTTTCTTTTTTCAATGGGTTTCTTTCAATAATTCGTCGATTCAGTGTATGACCGCTTCTTGAAATATCCCATTTAGCAATCAAGTAAGAAGTACATTTACCAAGTAGAAAGTTGTGAGGTAGAAAGCTCAACTGTACTGACTGCATACAAGCCCTTAGCAAGCTAGGGCTTCTCCACCAGGACTCGGCTGCACTCGAGGCTGCTTTTCCATTGTTTCCATTGATTACACAATCACTTCTGTGCTGACAAGATACTTGCTGGTTTTGTCTTCTGCTTTCTGATTCTGCCAAGTTATTAATTAAAAAAAAAAAAAAAGGCACAGCTTATGTGACAATCTAGGGTCCAAAGTCTTTCCTGACATTTCTGATTATGCTTTTGGATGAATGAATACACCGATTTTGACAGGAGAAGGTAAAATACAAAGCTTAAAATGGTAAAATAAAAAAAAGTATTATATGCAGATCTGAAATAATGACATTCATTCACAGAAAAAAAATAATATCTTAAAATCCAATACTTAACGAGAAGAGGAGTGCAAGGAACAGGGTACGGTTATTGGAATTTGTGTCTTTTCTTTTTTTTAACTCACTGACCAAAACTAAGGTACTACCCATAGTTTAATGCTACATGGATAGCAAACTGGACTCTCATTAGAATTACCCAGGTTTTGAACTGCCAACCCAAGGACAAAGCGAATCTGGTTGTGCATCTGAACTCAGCCTTGGCTTTTATGTCAGTTAATTTGCTATTGACTTTGAAAACTTTAAATCATTGCCATCTTCAAACCTTGAGAAATGAGTCATCTCTTTCTGTCAAGTGGATAAGGACAGAATCGGCAGGGAAGGAAATTTTATTTTCAAAGTTCAGAGACAATGCAATAAACTGTAGAGATTATTTACCAGTAACTATGCTATTGGTTTTTTGTTGTTGTTGTTGTGAGGGTGGTCCCCCCCCCCCCCCCCCCGNAAAGGCAGGCTACTTTAAGAATACAAGTAACAGGAAGCTGGGTGGCTCAGCTGGTTAAGCATCTGACACTTGATTTCAACTCAGGTCACAATCTCACTGTTGGTGAGCCCCAAGGCAGGACTCAAATTTAGGAACTGTGAGTAAAGAGCCTGCTTCGGATTCTCTCTCTCTCTCTCTCTCTCTCAGTCCCTCCCCAGCTCATATATGGACACGCTCTCTGTCTCAAAATAAACAAATAAACTAAAAAGAAAAAAAAGAACACATGTAACAATCAGGCATTCTTTCTGTCAAATTATTGCAAGAAACCAAAGCCAAGGAACGACCTTGGTAGGACTCTTTGGCCCTAGGAAGGGAAACATAAATAGGCCATTGCCATATTTTTCCCGTAGAGATTATTAGATCATCTTAGTATCTTAAATACAACTTCCAAATTATACTGCTTGTAATAAAGCATTCATGATGACTAGACTTATCTTCATTTTTCATATTAAGAGCTGAGGCTCAGAAGTTTTGTTTCCTTTGGCAAAATTCACCATTCCTATGAGGCAGATGTAGGATTTGAACCACAGTGTGGGCTACACCCCGGGCCTCTACTATTATTAGCTCATTTCTTCAGTGAATTTGAATATTTTCATCACCTGACTCTTATTTCCTTTTCTGTACAAAGAAATAACGATGCCTGTTTTACTTAGGTTACAGGATTGTTACGAATGTCAAGTATCATAACGCAGAGAAATATGTTTTAGGAACTTAACAGCCAGGAGGTTTTACTTTGAGGCATATAGAAAGTATGGTTGACTCGTCTGAGAGAAAACTGTTATTTGGCTTTAGGTTAGTTACTCTTATGGTGATTTGAAATTGCACAGTTTTTGTCTCCTTCCCCTGCTAACCCCCACCAGCTGCTCCCCACCAGCCAAGCTGGAGAAGCCTAGTTTCACAGTGGGACATACTGCCTGAGGAAGAACTAGGCCACTGTGGTCCACATTCGCATTCTCCCAGGGCACACGCAGCCACAGCACCTACTCATATTTATCCTGGAAGTAGGATGAGTGAGAAAATACTGTGCATGTTTCTGAGTCGGTTTTAACCTAACACCCACAGGATACAGAGGTTGACTTTAGGGATTATTCCCAAGTGTGTTGACTTTACATACTCAGTGGGAGTTCCAGCACTTGCCATCCACCTTGAAGTCTGCTAAAGGGAAACAAAAGAAAACTATGAACTGTGAACTATGAACTGTTTTGGGGTTTTTTTTTCATATTTTTTCAACCCTTTTTCAGGACTCCGTTAAGGACCTTCCCAATATTTGAAGTGATATTAAGAAACTAACAAGACAGTGTCCAATTTTTCCATAAAATGGTGAGCTTGGAGCACGACTCCAGGTACCATGTTGAGAAAAATGAAAATCTGACCTAGGAGCACCTCATCCCTCTCTAGCAACGGTCCACAAAAACTATGCTCCAGTCAGAGGCAGAAAGCAAGAGGCCACTTGAGGATAGCAAATCTTTGATCTGGCCAAATTTATTTTGCAAATTTGTATGTTTTTTTTTAATTCCCAATATCAGGTAAGACACTGATTTGTTCAGATCCACAGAGTTAGAAGGAGCCAGTAATACTGATGAGAACACAATGTACTGCATGGCACATCTAAGGCACACTTATTTTTAAGATCTCAACTCAACTGTCTTCTTTGCCAGGCGCTGGGCTAAGAGCTTTGTATGAGGTATTTTCGTTAATCCTTAAGACACTACTGGGGGCGCTGTCACTGATCCCTATTTTGCACATCAAGAAAACCACCAGTTGGTGGTAGATCCAAAGCTAGAACGCATCATAGCCTTGAGCTATTTTCAAAAAGGAAGCAAAAAGTAGCTACAAAAGGGCAACTCCTTCCTTCTCCACACTTTTGTAGTCAACAGGAAGAAGACTCCTATCAGGGGTGGTTCTGTGAACACTGAAGAACAAATTATGGCATATTTGAAAGGGAAAATGTGGGGCGCCTGGTTGGCTCAGTTGGTTGAGTGTCAGATTCTTTGTTTTGGCTCAGGTCATGATCTCATGGTTCATGGTATCGAGCCCCAAGTTGGGCTCTGGGCAAACAGCTCTAAGCCTGCTTGGGATTCTCTCTCTCCCTTTCTCTTTTCCCCACTTGAGCTCTCACTCAAAATAAAGAAATAAACATTAAAAAAAAACAAAGGGAAAAATGTTTCCCATATGTTTCTAGACTCTAATTTACAGAAAATATCAGAAGGAGGGTGCATGATAGAGAGAAGGCATTCATGTCTCCTGTTACACATTAGTCACTTGTAAGATTCTTTAGCATCTTTATACCATGACTGCAAGCAAACTGGAGAAGAAAGTGTTGAGAAACCAGTTTGTTGCTACCGAAGAGACACTTTGGTCCTCACCAGTTTGGTGGGGATTCATCTAGCTCTCTGAGGGAGCGTTGGATTTCTCACTCACTGCTCGTTGGGGAGCCTCCCATACTCCACGCATGCAGAAGAGGTCCTCCCCCGACAGAAGACCAGGCTTCGGTCCAAGGTTAAGGAGTTTCCACGGACCTCAAAGTGCTGGCAGTCCAAGATGGAAAGTGGATGGTGCACCAATGGCAGAATGCGAGCAGAGTGTGCGGAGAACCCTGAGGGGCCACAGAGAAATGTGAGAACTCCGAGAAGGGAGTGTGCAAAGCCACGTGCTGGCACGAATCCATGACAGAGGAGGCAGAGAGGCGTAAGATGGCGGTAAGTTTAAACACGGAAAGACCAGATGCCTAAGAAGGCGGACTAATTTAGCGAGGGGGTGATATTTGGGGAGGACAAAGGAGGGCACTTCAGGGGAAAAGAACAGCTATAAACAAACTACTGAATCAGGAATGTATGTGTCCATTTCAGGGACCCACTTGGCTAAGAGCAATAGTGGATATATAAGAATAACTAGCATTTAAAGAAGAGCAGGTCTTTACTAGGAATTTTCATAAGTGATTTACATACAATTATCTTATTTAGTCTGTGCTATAGAATATGTACTATCAATATAAGGCCACTTGCAATGGGGCCTTAGACTCACCGAGGTTAACTGACCAAGAACACCAGGCAGCCTGGCCCCAGCTTCCTTTGCTATTCTGCTGTCTTTTGAAGTAAAGATATGAGAGATAAGGTTGTGAAAAGGTCACAGGCCAAAGTCAGGAGCCTTTGAATATTATCCTAAGGTAAGATATGTAAGCAACAGAAAGCTTGAAAATTTTTATCCAGGAGGTGTATCAGAGCTGGTATCAGAGCTGAGCTTTGGAAAGACTAAACTGCCCAGAACACTGTTTTAAAATGTGGGTTCTTGGGGCGCCTGGGTGGCTTAGTCGGTTAAGCGTCCGACTTTCGCTTAGGTCACGATCTCGCGGTTTGTGGGTTCGGGCCCCGCGTCGGGCTCTGTGCTGACTGCCAGCTCAGAGCCTGGAGCCTGTTTCAGTCTGTGACTCCCTCTCTCTCTGACCCTCCCCTGCTCACGCTGTCTCTCTCTCTCTCTCCTAGAAATAAAAACCTTAAAAAAATAAAATAAAATGTGGGTTCTTAGTCTGTTTACCTGTTTACAAGCTTATCTCAAGGATGGAGGAAAAAATGCTCAGTTAGTTTCGAGTCAGTATCTTTCAAGTGCTGATTTCACCCTCCCCTACCTCTGGACTAACATTAATCACTTAGAAGAGTCAGATCAACTTTTCTAATTGGCTAAGGATTCTAAACCGAGGAGAGTAAATGAGGGTCTGGGATTGTGCTCAATGAATGGGGCAGGAAACAGGGCCTGGAGGCTTGTATTTTACATAAAGACACAAAGGAGCTGAGCTTCAGGTAGTCAAAGGTCACAGTCTCCCCATTGCAGGATGCTGTGGGCCTTGCATATGACCAACAATACTATCAACTTTAGAAGGAAAATAGCCTCTATTCTGAAGCCTTATGACCGGAGGGAAACCCAGGATAGTGAAGCCCTACGGCAGCCTCCTCCGTAGCCTACTGTGTGGATTCCCTTCTCTGAGTAATACTGAGAACTGGGCAGGAAGCAATCTCCAGAAAAAAAAAAAAAGTCTATGCATTTCTGCATTTCAGGTTGTAAGATGGTGATGATAAAGCTGGCATGTCACTAACTCACGGAACTGAGAAGGCCTCTGAGGGCAAGCACAGGGCGAAGTGATTTACACGCTCTGTTTGACTGACTTGGGCGAAACAGCAGATGGCGATACAGACAAGTGCAGGCTCTCAGGGAGCTTCCATTCTAACGCAGGGAGAAAGACCTGGAACCGTCAGTAAGGAGAAAAAGACAGGAGCCATTAAAGAAACAAAATCAGATCGTGGCGGAAGGTAACTGAGTGGAAGCCTACATCCTAGAGCCGCTATGACAGCATGGAACCGGCAATGATAAGGAGGGAGTCAGCGTGCAAAGGGCAAGTCAAGGGCATCCAATGCGGGGGTGGGGGGGGCAGTAATTACAGTGGTACCAAGGGGGGACACCTCCATTTATTCATACCAGATGTCTGCAATCACAGAAATAAACTTGTTATTCATCACCATTTCAACTAGAACTCGTGCAACTGTTATAGATCCTACTGTAAGATTGATATGCACCCAAACGAGCTGTTGGTGCTTATCTTCAGTGCCCACTGGGTAGAATTCTAAAGGTGCCCACTCCATTGTAGCTGAGCCTGAAGACACATCCTAATTACCTCCCACTCACCATGCTGCTTTGCTGGCCACATGGCTACGAAGCCGTCGGCTCTAGGAGGGTGAGAGCATGCCTGATATGTTCACATAGACAGTCTTAGGATCTGACAAAGGTCTAGTATTTTGTAGATTCTCAAAAACTTCAGTTGATGAGGTGATTTGTCGTCAATTAACGTTATGAGTCACCGTAGCACCAAATTTGGGTGAGTAGAGGGCGATTAGCACGCCCACTTGACACATCGGAACAAGGAGGTCACAACGAAGCACGGTGTCAAAGGCAGATAACTCCCATTTTTGATGCAAAGGCCTCTCGTTATTCATAATAGTACTTCATGTTAAGTCTCCACAAACACATGATCCATTACCACACAGATTCAGATGGACAGCATGTGATCCGCAGTTTCCCTCGACCCAGCAATCACCAAAAGAAGGGCTACTGATTGATTATAGTCTACCTAAAAAGCATGTTCCTCCGATTCTTCTCCAAATTCCAGAAAAATATGAAAATAGGACAGTTCATTGATTCATAAGAATTTGCCAAGAGCTTCTTTTTATATGATGTGTAGTACAGTTCAGTTTTAGGGATAGGTTAACTGGCAAATATAAATTAAATCATACTCATAAGATACACTCCGAAAGGTACTATCAGAAATATAAGATACGCATATACATATACATTTCCTGACTTTCGGTGCCCCTAACATCTAGTCAAGGAGATGCCGTTCATTCTATGAGATATTAAGTAATAATCTAACATTACAATAACAGAGAAATGATAAAATGTTATGATGTCACATACAATTCATAGTCATCCTTTCATCAATGTGGTTCAGATAGAAGGTAGATAAGAATCTTTAGTAGAATTTTGGGTAAATACAGAAAGTGAAAGATAAACACAGTAATGTAAAGTGTGTATGTGCAGGTATACATGTGTTCTGTTCTCTCTTAAAATAAAAACTAGTTCCAGAGCATCATTTCTAAGAAGCCCACCTTGATACCCATTTCTTGTTGCTTGGCAACCACAAAGAAGTACAATGTTGCAAGGAAATCTGCAGAGAATAGCCTGGGAGTGAAACAATGTTTCCAGAGAGTAAGACTTCCATCTCTATAATCCCTCTTCTATTAGAGTTACACCTCATTTGAGCAGCAGAATGCCACTGTAGAAGATCAGGAGCCAAAGGGCTTGAAGTTGGGAGTTTCCAGGCTCTGCTACCAATCTGACATCTGTCCTTTCCACCATCATTCTGAGGGAGTGGTATGGGCACTGTCAGGAACTCTGAAGTCAGACACATCTGCCGCTCCCTTTTTGTGTAATCCCAGGCAAGTCATGATGCTTTCACAGATTCTATTCCTTTTTTCATCTACAAATTGGGAAGAACTGTACCTCTGTAAACTGAAATGCACGTTACTAAGTGAAAGAAGCCGATCTGGAAAGGTTGCATACTATTTGATTCCAATTACATGACCTTCCAGAGAAGGAAAAACTCTGGAGACAATAAAAAGATGAGTGATTTCCACAGGTTGGAGGGTGAGATGAATGGACAGAGCACAGGAGATTTGTTTCTTTAGGGCAGTAAAACTATTCTATATGATACTATAATTGTAAGGCATGTCATTATGCATTTGTTCAAACCCACACAATGTTCAAGAGTGAACTCTAATGTCAACTATGGACTTTGGGTAATGATGACACGTCAATGTACACTCATCAACTGTAAAAAATGCACCACTCCGGAAGAGAATGTTAATAATGTGGGGGGCTATGTGGATACGGGGGGACGGGGAGCATACAGGAGATTTCTGTACCTTACTCTAAATTTTGCTGTGACTCTAAGACTGCTCTAAAAACTAAAGTCTATTTAAAGCAAAGAATAGTGCCTCTACGCACAGACTATTGAGAATTAAATGAGATAAAACTTAGCACAGAACCTGCCAGGTAGCTGGCATTCAATCAATATCAGCTAGTCCTCTGATCTTGTTTCTTAGCCTACAGATCAAAAACTGCTGACTGCAGTGAAAAGTCAGAACCGCTAGAAGCCATACTGATGGTAAAAACACATTACAGGAGAACACAGAAGAATAATGGGAAGAAGCATAAGAATTCGGAAAGCCTGTTGGGTGGAGACCGTGCAGTGGGGACACAGGGCCCCGTATCTTAGCCGACCAGCAAGGAATAGCGTGTCATGCCAATACAGTCAATGGCACCGGGAGGTAAGAGAAGCAGGGTTGGAAATTGTCACTCTCCTTCAATCCTGAATTCTGGGCACCCTGACTAAGTCGCCTCATTACCCTGCACTGGGTCCCTGCCATTAGGACCCGCAGCAGGTCCCGCTCAGCCCTTGTCTGCCCCATGTCACTGGACAGGGCTGGGACCGTTCTGGCAGGGGTCGTCCTGTTGCAAAAAGCTAAGTCAGCCCCACAGAAATCCATTTGTCACAGCTCTAATGGATGATCAATTTCTTCAACTCTAAAAAAGGAGACAATATGCGTCTCATAAGGCAGTTGAGAGAATTGAATGAAATGATGCATATAAATCATTTAACACACATTCCCAGCATATGATAGGTGCTACGCCAGTGTTAGTATGCATAGGAGTGCTTTCTAAATGACAGCTCATGGTGACTTTCAGGTGTCAGCGCAGAGCTACATTTGCTGCTATTCTGACCTTGGTATTGTGTCTCTGCTTTGAAAACTGAGTTTGTGTTACATTTCTGGGCTTTAGTTTTCCAGGTCTTATAAACAAGCTGCTTTGTAACAGCACCTGACATATTTAGGTTCCCAGAAATGTCTTTTGAAAAACGGAACGGGTAAGTGTATGCAAAACATGCTCTAGTCCTCATTAATTTACTTTCATTTTAATAACCCTCTGCTAGCACTGGGTCCCTGTCATGTGCTTGCTAGTTCCTTAGCTAAAACCTGAAACCCAGACTCAAAACTGAGTCTGGTGTCCAAGCCCTTCTCTCTGTTAGACAGCACCCAAGTCCACATGCCTTCCTGCTTGGACATACCAGTAAACCATGTTCTAGCTTCCCAGGCC
The DNA here is from genome assembly GCF_008692635.1 of Crocuta crocuta. Classification (NCBI taxonomy): domain Eukaryota; kingdom Metazoa; phylum Chordata; class Mammalia; order Carnivora; family Hyaenidae; genus Crocuta; species Crocuta crocuta. The sequence goes on from NW_027529596.1 coordinate 3,730,913, forward strand.
TTGGACTTCACACAGTTGTCTATTACACTATCAGTGATTGCAGTATGATTTGGGTGCATGCTGTCTGTAGTGCTTCGTTTGTACGATCAGCACGTGCAAAAGGTTCAGCTCAGCTACCTTCACTCCATCTCAGCAAAGAGGACTACGATCTTTCTAGTCTGGTCCAACCTGTTGCAAATAACTAAATATGCCCTGTGGACATCCAAAGTACAATAACCATGCTCCATTCGTCACAGCTGTAATGACCCCTGGCATTCAGCAATCTAAGTATGTGCGGAAGGCAGGTGAGTCAGGCCTGCAGGCAGTCTATTGACATATGGTATTGAAATGTCTCCTGGCAGGGAAAATCACTCTCAAGGAAGGAGTCAAGCTGGGTTAAATACAAAGCTAAAGTGTAGAGAAGGGAACTGATTCTATGAGTTCAAATCTGTCCTTCAGTCCAATCCTCCCATTTAATCCTGTCTGAAATTTATCAGATGGTGGGAAGGAGAGGTTTATATGTAGAAAAACATGGAAACACATCAGAAAACTACATGTGAACCATGTGGAAAATTAGAGCATTAATGAAAGGAGAGCATTCTTGGCACATCGAAGAACCTGACATCCAGTAGGCATCTTCCAACCAAATCACATGTGTGCCTTCATTCAGGAAAGAGACAGAAGTAGCTAGAAGAGGTGATAGTGTTGCCTTCTAGAAGTAGGTGGATAGCGCAGAGGATGATGAGAGTGAAGAACTACCCATTGGCAGTAAGCTCACCCCTAAGGATTACAAGTCTGTTAAAAGAGAAGACGTAAGTGCAGAAACAATGGATGCCATCTAGTAGTGGACTGGACACTTTGTGCACTCAAAGATTATAAACAAGTCTTGTTAATTAATCAGCAAAAAATATATTGAGTGAAGTATCCTGCTAAGGATCATGACTCCATAATTATTAAGTGAAGTCAACAGCCAAGAAAATATAACTTTGTTGAAAATAACAGAAAATTATATTAATTTATTCATCTATTTATTTAAAAACAATCCCCAAAACATAATCACATGTCAGGTTGCTATGACAAGCAATGGAGACAGACATGGTTAAGTTGTTCTCAGAAGGAAGTTCATAGATGTATAAAAAAACGTAGAATTTCAGAAGCCATGATAGAGATGTGACTGAAGAGATATGGAAGCCCAGATTAATCTACTAGGAAAAGAGTAGTTCATAGAAATTTGGCTGAGAAAGCAATCTTTAATTTGAATATTCCCAGGTATACTGAGAAAAAAATATTGTGCAGGTACATTTTTATAGGAGACTGGGCTCTAAGGTACATGAGAAAAAAAATCAATAGAGTAAAATTTATCCTTGTATACTCATGAAATCATCCATGAAGTACACATGGTTTTGAGTCTATAATCCTGGAGGATGTTTAACTTTAAACTCTGAGAACCACTACCAAGCCAATCTAAATAACAGAATGAAAAAAACTATGCCTACATGGCCTATGCATGAAAATAATTCTGCTTTTAAAGTAACTTCTTAAAGAGGAATCAAGACACAACTCCATTGTTTCTCTTTCTCCTACAGAAATTTATTCTATCTTAACATGAAGTCTCTATGATCGCCTAGCCAAAACATGGAAAGAACTAAGTGTCCATCAACGGACGAATGGATCAAGAAGATGTGGTTTATCTATACAATGGAATACTACGTGACAGTGAGAAAGAATGAAATCTGGCCATGTGTAGCAATGTGGATGGAACTCGAGGGTGTTATGCTGAGCGAAATAAGTCAGGCAGAGAAGGACAAATACCATATGTTTGGACGTATAGGTGGATTAGGAGGAACTTAACAGAGGACCATGGGGGAGGAGAAGGGGAAAATTAGTTGGGGACAGGGAGGGAGGCAAACCATGAGAGACTCTTAAATGCTGAGAACAAACTGAGGGATGAGGGGGAGTGGCAGAGAGGGGAAGGGGGTGATGGGCATGGGGGAGGGCACTGGTTGGGATGAGCACTGGGTGTTATATGGAAACCAACTTGACAATGAACTATTTTAGAAAAAAAAGAACTAGATGTTAAACCATTCCTACCTACTCAAAAAACTTTTATGCACATCCAAAAACCTGTTCATGAAAGTTTATACAGGATTTATGCATAATTTAAAAATTTCAAAGAGACGTCTTCATCAGGTGAATAAAGAAACAATGCTACATCCACAAAATGGAATATGACTCAGCAATAAAAATCAATGGGAAGAACATTGAATATGCAACACCATGAACGAATTTCAAATGTGTTATACTAACTGTAGCAAGCCAGATTCAAAAGGCTGTATAATATATGATTCCATCTATAAGACATTCTAGAAAAGGCAAAATATAGGGACAGAAAACAGATAAAAGTTTTCTAAGGAATGACAGCAGTGAAAAGTACTGACTATAAGAGAAAAGCAAGAGGGAATCTTGGGGGAGGATGGAATAGTTCTCTACCTTGATTGTGATGGTGGTTATGTTCCTGTATGTATCTAACATAACTCATAGAACTGTAATGCAAAAAAAGTTATTTTATTGTTTAGGAAACAATGAATAAAACAATATCTGTGACCTTAATGCATATTTTGTGATTTGTCTGTTGCTTTGAGTTTAAACAAAATAGTGAAGGTGCAACTTAGCAAAGGTCAAATGCCAAGGTCAGTCATAAGCTAAATACAGGTGTAAAAATAACCACATGCATCACAGACTAACTCCTATTAAAAATCGCTAAATTAAAAAAAGTCAGCATATTTTTTTAATTTGCCATTGAAGTGCAATTTGAAATTCACTCCATATACGTGGATAATTCAATTATTTTAGGAAAATGTATAGTGTGCAACCATCACTAGGATTCAGTTTTATAGCGTCTCCACCCTCCCAACGGATTTGCTTGTGCTTGTTTGCAATCAAGCATCAGTCCCCGCTCAATCCTACGCAACTGCTAATGTGCATTCTGTGTCTATAGATTTGCTTTTCTAGTCATTTGATACAAATTATATCATACAACAAATTATATCATACAACAAATTATACAACATATGTTCGGCTGTGTCTTTCAATTTGTGTACTTTTTCTGAGTTCACCCATGTTGCTAACATGTATCATTAGTCTATCTCTTTTTTCTTTTCTTTTTTTTTTTTTTCACATAGCACCATTGCATCAATATACCACATTTTGTTGGGATGTCTGGGTGCCTCAGTCAGTTAGGCGTCCAACTCTTGATTCAGCTCAGGTCATGAGCCCACAGTTGGTGAGCTCAAGCCCCACATCAGGCTCCATGCTGTCAGTGCAGAGCCTGCTTGGGATTCTCTCTCTCCCTCTCTCTCTCTGCCTCTCCTCGTATGCACACATGCATGTGCTCTCTCTCCCTCTTTCTCTCTCAAAATAAATAAATAAACTTAAGAAAAATATATACCACATTCTCTTTATTCACTACCAGCTAATGGACACTCGATTTGTTTCCAAATTTTGACTTTCATGAATAAGGCTGATCGTATTCATGTTCGCATGTAATCTTTGTGTAGCTGATTTTCTTCATTTCTCTTTTCTTGAGTAATTAGGATTTAGAATCTCTGTGCCATATACTTAGGTGTAGTGAACTTTTAAAAAATGTGACAAACTGCCTTCCAAATTGTCTCTATAGCTTACATTCCCACCAACAAAAATGTAAGTTATAGTTTCTCCAACTTTCCCATCAGCATTTGCTATCGCAGTTGTTTTGATTACAGCCACACCAGTATGTGGACAGTGGTATCTCCTTGTATTTTAACTACTTCTCCCCAATGACTAGTGATGTTAAACCCCCTTTTGGAGGGGTTTATCTGCCATTTGTAGATCTTTGTGGGAATATCTATGCAAGGCTTTTGTCCATCTTATTAGATCGCTTTCCTTTAAGTTGTAAGAATTTTTTATATAGTCTAGATGTAAGTCCTTTCTCAGATATATGTGTTTTGTGTGCATTTTCTCCTGGTCTACAATTTCTCTTTTATTTTTCTTAATGGTTTCTTGTGAAATGAAAAAGTTACTAATTTTGATTAAGTCCAATTTGTCAACTGATGCAAAAAATCACGAGATCCATTAGCTAACACATTTTTTCTAGCATTTTTACCTGATTCTTGTGGCAGTTTTTAAGCTTCTTTTCCCTCTTTTCTTGAACTCCATTTCTTGAACATGCTCCTTATCTGGCATTAGCATATAACTGTGACAATGAACTCCACACCGAATGAAACAGAAATGCAGACAGATGATGTATGTGGTCTTTTGTGTTAACCACATTTGCCACATATCATGATTCATTCACATTATCCTCATAGTAACTTATGCTCCTTTTATATCAAATCCCAGTGGTTTTTACAAAATGCTGAAGAAGAAGAGGTTGCCCAGCTTAGAGATCAGAGAACTGTGACAAAGTTGTTTTTCAAGTATGCAAAGGTTATAGTATAGAGAATAGGAACCAGTCTAAGCCTCTGTTATTATTATCATTTTTCTAACAAAGAAAAAAGGAAGAGTAGATGTTATAAAGGAGAGCAGAACTAAAAAACAAACAAAAAAATAAATAAATAGGGGAGTTTTAATATTACATGAGATCTCAATTTAGGTTTAAAATATACTAACATCTTACTTACTGGAAATGAGACACAGTATGATAAAGTCGCCTGACTTTATCTTCATGACAATCCTGTGAGGTCGATAATAGAGCTCTATTTACAGACAAAGAGAGCTAAATTTGGAGTAGATAAATGAGTTATCCAAGGCTAGGGCACCTGGCTGACTCAGTTAAAAGAGAGTGCAACTCTTGATCTTGGGATCCTGGGTTTGAGCCCCATGTTGGGATGTAGTTAGAGATTACCTAAATACATTTTTTTTAAATGAGTTGTCCAAGGCTTTATTGCTAGTAAGTGAAGTAAGAGTTGAACTCAAAATTAGAGGTTGAATACTTTTTCTCAAGTGTTAATTTCAGGAGCAAAAGTTATAAAATACCAGCATACAATTATTTCAGGGAAGAGAGGGTCTTTATAGAAAGCATTTCAATTGTGCAGAATAACTGACTGTTCTTTTCAGGGTCAGTTCTATCTGCGGTATACAGCTCAACCAAGATGGAATGCCAAATCTTTTAGGCTAAGAGCAGCTACCCCATTTCACGCTTTTGTGGAGAAATCAACACTCACCAAGTGCATTCTGCCATTTACCTTGCCTCATTTCTAAAATAAGGAAACTCAAAGTGACTCTCTAAGGCTATCTTCACCTTCAAGTATCTACTTCCCTTCATCCAACAAAAAGATTGTTTAGTGTAATTCCATTATTGAATTTGATGTTAGATCACAGAGTATGAACCATCAAAAGACTACTGCATTGATTGCATTGCAGCATTATCTGAGGATAAAAGTAAAGTTAGATTTTCATCAGACTTCGGTTCTAGTCCTTTCGTTTCTGAAAAAAGAAGCACAAGCTGACCTTAAATAGTTATGCACAACATTTTTCGCAAGTAAATATGTTAATTATTGATACAATCAATCTACTTTTTAAATAGTTGAGTAGGTTTTCAGAAAAAAGTATTTAACTTTAATAAACATGAAATATGTACAAGAATGAAAAGGTAACATCAATTATAAGGCTACTTTTTAAATTTTTTTAGTGTTTATTCATTTTGGAGAGACAGAGAGACAGAGCGTGAGCAGGGGAGGGTCAGAGAGAGAGGAAGGCACAGAACCCAAAGCAGGCTCCAGGCTCTGAGCTGCTAGTACAGAGCCCGACACGGGGCTCGAACGCATGAACCATGAGATCATGACCTGAGCCAAAGTCGGACGCTTAACTGACTAAGCCACACAGCTGCCCCTATAAGGTTACTTTTTAAAGCAAAGTATTATAACAAAGTAGTAATAAAAATATGATTTTCAGCTTTCAGTCTATGGAGATTTTATTTAAGTAACTTTATGATCAAATTTTTATTAATCCTCCTCACAACTTTTACAAAGAAACCATGTTTAAGAGTATAAACCAGTGACGGGGACAGTAAGAATCGCCTTAGTGGCAGTCTTCGAAAACTGAGAAAAACCCCTAGGACTGGAATTGACTGACATCATAGTTCTGTGACAATATTGCTGTGTGACCTTACATAGTAAACCAACCCCCCTCACAAGCGAGTTACTTATTTACAAAGAGAATAAGAATTCCCTTCCTATTAACCACCTCAAAGAAATGGCTTAAAATTATATGAGGAAACACACAAAAAACCTTGAATGTTTAGAAATACATCCAGATGGCCAACAGACACATGAAACAATGCTCAGCATCCCTCCTCATCAGGGAAATACAAATCAAAACCACACTGAGATACCACCTCACGCCAGTCAGAGTGGCTAAAATGAGCAAATCAGAGAACTCTAGATGCTGGCGAGGATGTGNATGCGAGAACAAACTGAGGACTGATGGATGTGGGGGGGAGGGGGGGATGGGCATGGAGGAGGGCACTTGTGGGGATTAGCACTGGGTGTTATATGGAAACCAACTTGACAATAAACTATTTGTAAAAAAAATAAAATAAAATAAAATAAAATATGATTTGATGGTTAAACTGAAAAAAAAAAAGAAAGAAATTCAGCAGGAATTCAAACTATCAGCCAATAAAATGCTCCTGCTCTATAAATCTAATCCTTACTATCTCTTAGGTATTCTTCAGGATGAAGAAACAAAATAGAAATACCCTATTACTCTTCGTTTTACATTTCGAACTCATTTGTGACAATGCCCTCTATTTCAGTTATTTATCCAACGGCCAAAAACATTAACCGAGGTCCACTTTCACCTGCTCAGCACTAGGCGAGGAGTCATGGAGAATATGGACAGATGGTATATTGAAGACATGCTCAAGTGGCCCACAGTGTAGCTGAGGAGGCTGAGATAATGGACACAAAGACCAAGAAATCATCTGCAATAATGAAGTAGAAATTAGACAGGATCAAGGAAATCAGTCAGCAAGCAGTGCTCTCAATGTACTCATGGATTTAAGTTCTTCCTCTTAACAATTTATTCAATTATTACATTATAATCAGGATTTTTTTGAGATAATAAGATTCACATGCAGCTGTAAGAAATGACACGCTAAGATACCATGTACCCTTAGCTAAATTTCCCCCAAAGGTAGCATTTGCAAAGCTATAGTATCACCAGGATATTAACATGCTACACCCAAGCTACAGAGCATTTCCGTTACCATCCGACCCTCATGATGTCATTACAGCCACACTTGCTTCCCCTCCTACTTCATGGCCTCCTTAACCCCTAGTAGCCACCCATCTACTTTCTCCATCTCTCTAGTTTTGGCATTTCAAGAATGCTATGTATGGAGCACCAGGGTGGCTTAGTCGGTTAAGCGTCCGACTTTCACTTAGGTCATGATCTCGTGGTTCGTGGGTTCGAGCCCCACGTCGGGCTCTGTGCTGACTGCCAGCTCAGAGCCTGGAGCCTGTTTCGGAGTCTGTGACTCCTTCTCTCTCTGACCCTCCCCTGCTCGTGCTGTCTGTCTTTCTCTCTCTCCTAGAAATAAATAAAACATTAAAAAAAAAAGAATGCTATGTAAAAAGAAGCCACGTAGTAGTAACTTTTGTGTTGGCCTTTTTCACTACACATAACTCTCTGGAAAATCAGTCACACAGGCTGTTGGCCATCTTGATCATTGGTTTCATTTTATTGCTGCACAGTGTTCCACAGTATGGCTGTACCACAATTTGTTTCACCGATCGTCCACCGAAGGACATCAGAATCATTTCCCCTTTGGAGCTGTTACAAATGAAGATCCTATAACACCTGTGTATAGGTTTTTGTGCGAACGTAAGTTATCGTTTCTTGAAGAATGCCCAGGAGTACAATAGGCGTGTTTAGTTTTTCAGAACCTGCAGTTTGTGCCGAACTGTTTTCCAAAATGACTAAACCAGTTTACATTACCATGAGCACTAACAAGTGTTTCAGCTTGTAACGACACGTCATTGTGGTTTTGACTTGTATTCCCCTAGTTGATAATAATGTTGGACATATTCTCACATGCCTGTTTGCCTCTGCGCATCTCTGGTAAAATATCTCCTTCCTATCTTTGTCCATGTTCTAATTGTACTGTTTGTTTTTTGTACGCGGAATTTTCTAACTTCCATATATATATTCTAGATACTAGGCCTTTGTCAGATACGGGGTTTGCAATTATTTTCTCCTAGGCTGTAGCTGATCTTTTTACCCTCTTTAAGGGTCTTTCACAGAACAAATGTTTAAAATTTTGATGGAGTCCAATTTATTGATTTTTTTCTTTTATAAATAATGCCTTTGGTATCAAGTCTTATAGCTATTTGCCTTGGCCCAAATACTGAAGATTTTCTCTTCTTTTTTTAAAGAAAGGCTTATGCTTTTGTATTTTATATTTAAGTCTGTGATCCATTTGGAGTGAACATACTTGAGTTCTGTATAAGCTATGAGACTTTGGTTGAGACTCTCATTTTTTTGGTCTGTGGGCATGTAAATGCACCAGTATTAATTCCTGGAAAGATCATCTTTTCTCCATTGACTTGTTTCTGAAGCTTTGCCAAAAATCAGTTGGTCATATTTGTGTGGATATATTTCCAATTCTCTATTCTGTTCCATTGAGCTGTATGTGTATTCCACTGCTAATTCCACAGTCTTCATAACATAGCAATATACTAAGTCTTCAAATCAGGTACACTGATTCCTCCCATTTTATTCTTCTTTGTAAGTTGTTTTAGCTATTCTAGCTCCTTTGAATTCCATATGGCCTTTAGACTAATAAATACTATAAATACTATAATATATCCTTTATTATACATATACTAGAATAAACATATTACATAATACTATAATCAATACTATAAAAATCGTGGTGAAATTTTTCTAGGAATTGTGTTAAATCTGTAAGTCAGTTTAGAAGGATTTGATATACGAAAGGTGTCAAATAGTAAAGATATCAAATAGTAAAGATTTGAGTCTTCCAATCTATAAAAATATAATTAAAAATAGGGTATAATATTATGGATTGAATTGTGTCCCTCAAAGGGATATGTTGACATTTTAACCCTGAAGCCTATAAAGGTGATCTTTGCAGGAAACAAGGGCTTTGCAGATGTAATCCTAAATCCTAATCCAATGGCTGGTCTGGCATCTTCACGAAGCAAAGAAAATTTGGGTATAGACACACAGAGGTGAGAATCCCACGACAACACAAAGGCATAGATTGCAGTAAGTCTACAGGCCAAAGAAGGCCAAAGATTGCCACTAAGAACAAAGCTAGGAAGAGAACAAGGAGTTGATTCTCCCACAGAACCTCCAGAAAGGAATCAATCCTGCTGCCACCTTGATTTCAGATTCCAGCCTCCAGAACTATGGGAGAATAAATGTCTGTTGTCTCAAGTAAAAAAAATGGAAAAAACAAAGATATTTTTCTCTATTTATTTTGACTTTCTTTGATTTCTTTGATCAACATTGTGCAGTTTTCAGCATATAAATTCTGTACCTTTGTTTTATTTGTACCTAAATATTTACTCCTTTAAAATTGTGATTGTAAATGGCTTTTAATGTTCATATCCATGTGTTTATAAAGAAATACAATAAGTCTTTGTACTTTTATCTTATATCTTGTGTTTACTGAATTCACAAGTTAGTTTTACGAGTTATTTTGTAGATTATTTGGATTTTCTACGTAGGCAGTCATTGCATCTGAAAATAGTGGCAGTTCTGCTACTTCCCTCCTACTCTGTACGACTCCCTTTCATTTTTTCTTTGCAGATGGTTTTAATCGGATTGAGAAAATTCCCCTACTGCAATTTTTATGAGAATTTTTATCATAAATAATTATTGAATTTTTAAAATGCTTTTTTCTGAATCATCTGGTACAATCCTGTGATTTTTTTTCTCCTTTAGCCTGGAATACACTGGAATACGCTGACTGACTCTCAAATATTTAAACAGCTTTGCATTTCCAGAATAAATTCCACTTGATAATGGAGTATAACTTTTTATATGTTACTGGATTTTACTTGCTAATATTTTATTTAGGCTATTTTCATCTATACCTATGCAATATATGGGTCTATAGTTTGCTGTCATTATTATTTTTGAATCATCTTTGCTTTGGGCATAGAGATAATATTAGCTTCAGAAAATGAATTAGGAAGTATTGTTTCTTACTCTGTTGTCTGGAAGAAATTATTAGAATTGGTGTTAATTCCCCTTTAAACACTGGGTGGAATTCTCCAATGAATCAAATAGGCCTAGGGACACCTGGGTAGCTCAGTCGGTTAAGTGTCTGACTTCCGCTCAGGTCATGATCTCAGGGTTGGTGAGTTCAATTCCTGCATCAGCACAGAGCCTGCTTCAGATCCTTTGTGCCCCTTTCTCTCTCTGCCACTCCACCACTCATGTCCACTCTCTCTCCCTGCCTCATACACACACACAAATAAACACAAAAACTTATTTTAAAAATTGTAAATTTAAGTTCCTTAATAGTTATGGTGTTATTCGAACTATCTACTTCATGTTGCGTTAGTTGTGGTAGTTTTGATGACTTGGACCATTTATGTATGTAAAAGTTACTCCTATGGTGAAAAGGAATGTTTTACACCAACCAGAACAGGGATATGAGTTCAGGCACCGCACTGGGACTTCTCTGTCAGGCTGTTCACGGTATTTGTTCACCTCATTACAGCCTCACAAGGTGAAAGTCTCGTTTCCCACTGGGCCCCTTCTTACATGAATGGTGGTGGGGTCACATTTTTTCTGTGGTATTTGGTTGACGTAGAAAGACTATTGTCTAAGAAGCATCTGTTTTACAAGGCTACCCCTTTCCTGCTCCTTTGACAGAGAGAGCAGGCATTTCTTACTGCTTTGCTTTGGCTTGGGTTTGGTTTTGATTTTGTATTTTTCTCTTTGTCTGTGGACCTTTCTGGGATGCCAGCTCTTCAGCTTTAAAAGCAGATCACCATGCTGTGTTTCAGGTTCTAAAGACCTCAGAGAGTCTGCTTACTTTCTCTGCTTTTCAGAGTCTTCTTATGTATGTTTTATACATAGAATTCAAACGTTTTAGCTGTAGGTAGGGGGATGAATAGGGAAAAGTATGCCGGTTCTACCTCTCAGAAACAGAAGCCATCCAGGGCTTAGTTTCAAATAAATGGACAGAGATGAACTTATGATAGATTAAACAGCCTGATCAAAACATAGATCTTTACTTATGAATCAAATCCTTGGCCCTTTGATGGACAGTCTGCTACGTCTCATGAGAAGAGAACTCAGGAGAGGAAAGGAGGTTTATGTATTCCATTCCTTACTTTACTAGTGTCTCACCCTCAAGGCAAGTGAAAGACCCCAAAATACTAAGACCAATACATGAACCAAGAGTTCAGACATATCCTAAGGCTGAATTCAACATCAGCCTAGCCACTAGTGATTATCTATGTATCTATGTATCTATCTATCTACCTATCTATCTATCTATATTTGACATATATTTTAAACACTTACTTTTTAGGCACTCTCATGCTAAACACAACAGATAAAATTAAGGTACAAAAGCAAAGTCTCTCAGAATACCTTAAAAACCTGCATACCAAAAAAAAAATAATAATAGTAAGGTTCAATGAATGACATAAAATGGACCACATCACTAGGATGGGATTAAATATGTTTGTATTGGGAACCGTATGTTTTTCTTTTTCTGTGGCTTCCTCACTCCTTATAACCAAATCCAACACCTCCAAGATCAGACATCAGTTCTAAAAGCCAATTCCGGCAGAGGCTGGAAGGATATCATTTGAGAAATAATTCATCCTCTTGAAGCCCGAAATGAGACAGCTAATCCAGGAAAGTTGCCCTCCTAAGCTCCCCTCAGAACTTCATTCATCCTTTGCTGCACCAAAGGATGGTTCTGGGTAGCCCAGTGGATCTAAATCTCAGGCTCACTTTACCACCCCCCTGTGTCAGCAGCGGGGAGTAGCTCCTGCCATGTGTTGTCAGGTCTCCCACAGTGATATCTCCTGACATCCTGGATCATGAAATTAGCTAATGGGATTTCCAACCACTCTTTCCCTCCACCAGGTATTGTCAACCATTTCATTGTAAGGAAGCCATGACTTTCAGAAAATGGGCAATCTAACAAACACTGAAAGATAAAGTTTTGTTCTTCAAAAATGAAGCAGATTTCTGCTTCTGGCAATGGCAATCGCTTTGTTTCTCACCAATTTCATGTTGAAAATAACCATAAGAGCTGAAAAAATATATAAAACTGTATGTTTGAAGTCATCAGAGTCATCAAATAAAGAGAAGCTTCATGGCCAAGAGTCTGAAAGAAGGGGAGCCAAAAGAGGTTTACTCCCAAAGCAGCAGCTGAAAGGCTTACAGATTGAATGACATATTTAAAAGTTGCACAGGGAAAGGCAACAAAGACTTGAGTTCAGAGCCTTCCAGGGATGAATACCTTTGGGTAAAGACATAGGATGTCATTAGGGACCCCAGGGTGCTTTAGTCTAAGAGTAAGTATTAACAGGAAAACAGATCAGCCCTCATAAGAACTTATGGAAAGGTTTAGGTCAGCTCAACCCTGTAAATGGTTAAGCTGATTGGCATCTCACCAAGTTACTGGCCAGAAGCAAATCTAACTCCTACATGGAAAAAAAATATTCATTTAAGCCTCAAAATATCTCACAAGTTTTAATTTACAATATATGACAATACAATATATGACACCCAATAAAAAGTAATCAGCATACTAAAAAGATCTGAGCAAACAACGAGGGGAAAAAACAGACAGTAGACAAAGACCCATGAGAAATCCGGTTATTGTATGTGTCTGATAGAAACTCCAAAATAACTGTGATCAAATAGTTAAATAAGTTGATAAAATTCATCAGAGTTAACAATGATGAAAACAAAGACCATGTAAACTCTAGAACTGAAATTAAGAACTTTATAAATATACATACCAGTAGATCATACAGAACTGAAGGGGGAAAAAATCAGTGATTTGGAAGATGAGTCAGAAAAAAAAATATTAAGACCAAAAAGAGAAAAATGATAGAAAATGAAGAGCATGTCGAATTTATAGGACATGCACAAATGAAAGGATTAACATACATGTAATTTGTTTTTTTAATGTTTATTTATTTATTTATTTTGAGGAGAGAGAGAGAAAGAGAAAGAGAGAGAGAACGTGCAGGAGTGGAGGAAAGGCACAGAGAAAGGGAGAGAGAGAATCCCAAGCAGTCTACACACTGTCAGTGCAAAGCCCGACTCAGGGCTCCCATCTCACAAACCATGAGATCATGATCTGAGCCAAAATCAAGAGTTGGACAATCAACCGACTGAGCTACCCAGGCACCCCAACATACATGTAATTTAAGTCTCAGTAAAAGAACAAAAAGACAAATGGGGCAAAGACAATATTTGAAAAGATGATTACAAAGAATTTTCAAAAACTGATCAAATGCTGCAAGCCACTAATTTTTAAAAATGCTGTGAATGGGGGCACCTGGGTGGCTCAGTCAGCTGAGTGTCCAACTTCAGCTCAGGTCATGATCTCACCGTTTGTGAGTTCGAGCCCTTCATCAGGCTCACTGCTCTCAATGCAGAGCCTGTTTCAGATCCTGTCCCCGCCCCTTCCTTTGCCACTCCCCCACTTGTGCCCTGTCTCTCTCTCTCTCTCTCAAAAATAAATAAAACTTTTTTTAAAATGCTGTGAACCTTAAGAAGAATCAGGACAAAGAAAGCAACACAGTGAGGTATATTACAGTAAAATTGCTGAAGACCAAATTCAAAGAGAAAACCTTAAAATAAGATATATGATAAAAAAGTATATTAACTACAAGGAAATGTGGACAATAAGACTGAGGGCTGACTTCTCAACTGAAGCAACAGACATCAGAAGACAGGAGAAAGGTATCTATAAAGGACTGAGGGCTAGGTCACGGGGAAACACTAACCTATAATAAAGATTGGAAACATACTAGAATGTGAGCAAGTGGAATTAAAGCATAATATAGTTCTTGCATTGAGTTGGTAATGGTAAAAAATAGCAATTTATATTAGACTTCAATAATTCAAGGATGCATTTTATAATCTAAGGTAACTAATATTATAATGGTAAAAGAATGTGTATCTAACCAGCCAGCATAGGGGAGAAATGGAAAAATAAATAATACTGAATCCACTTAAAAGAATATAAGAGAATAAAAATATAGAGCAGAATGGGTAACTAGAAAACACAGTTTTAAACTAAATTTATCAATAAGAACATCAAAAGTAGATAAACTAAATACTCAATTAAAAAAAATTCAGGCTGGATTAAGAAAAAAAAAACCTTTATCTCAGTAACTAATACACCAGGCAAACAAGAACAATCAGTAAAGAAAGACAAGATAACAAAAAATGTAATTCCAAATTTGATCTAGTTGACATTTTAGAACATTGTAATCAATACTATACAATAACATTCTTTCCAAGTACACAATTACCAAAATTAAACATATAATGGTCCATATGTCATTTCAAAGATTTGAAATTATAGAGCACATTTTTTTACCTTAATGGAATTAAGCTAAAAATGAGTAAAAATATCACTAGAAAACACCATATGCTTAGAAAACAGATTGTACATTTGATAACTCATAAGCAAAGAAATCATAAGAGGGATTAGGAAATAGTTTGAACAAAATTATAATGAAAATACTACATTTCAATACGTAGAGGTTTTCTACAAGGCTGTGCTTAGAAAATAATTCACATCCTTTATGGGTACATCTGGGTTGAGCATCTGACTCTTGATTTTTGGTTCAGGTCATGATCTCATGGTTCATGGGATCCAGCCCTACATCAGGCTCTGCACTGCTTGCGATTCTCTCTTCTTTCTCTTTCTCTACCCCTCCCCTGTTCTCTCTCTCTCTCAAAATAAATAAATAAACTTTAAAAGAAAAAGAAAAAATTTACATCCTTAAAAAATATATTAGAATAAAGGCTGAAAATCTATGATAAAACAGTATCAAGAAATTTTAAAAGAAGAGCATGTTTACTAAGAAGAAAGTATTAAATAAAGGAAACAAAATATAAGAGCATAAGCTAATATAACTGAAACAAAGGCACAATAGAGAGAGGCATACAAAGAAAAGGGTGGTTCTTTGAAACAACTATTATGACTGACAAGCACTTGGAAATATTAATCATGAAAAAATAAAAGGCGAAAATAAATATTGTCGACAATGAAAGATGAGATTTTATTACATATCCTATAGATGTTAAAAGATAAGAAGGGGCTAATTTGAGCAGCTGTGTGCCAGCGAAGGTGTAAATTTAAACAAAATGGACAAATTACTAGAAAAATCCAAGCTGACCAAAATGACCCCTCCAAAACATAAAAATATGAATAATCCTAATACCTATGATTTAGTCTGCTTTTCTTTTCTCACTCTCTGTCTCCCTCCTCCCTCCCCCCACCTTCCTTTGTGTTTTTCCATGACTTTGCCTGGCTCTCTTCTACTGCAGATGAATCTCCCATAGTTGAGGGAGGGAGAAGGATGGCAGTGGCTACAGAGACTTCAGATTTACCTCATCTCCGCTAGTGAGGCTCCCAAAATGAGAGAACTTGTCTCTTTGGCCATGAGAATATAAAACCCTAGGGAACCAGGTGTGAAAGCTACACGTGTCACATTCGACTCCTAGAGTTGGGTGAGGAGGGGGGCGGGGGTATCTGGCAACCTCACAAGGCCAAACAGAAAGACAGATGGCTAGTTCTCCAAGAGAAAACAGGGGCCTGCTTCCAGATAAAAGAGAAAGGAGACCGAGAATGAAAACAACAGCAGATGTCTACTATATTTCTCCTAATGGTTCCCAATCCTTAGGTATTAACAATATACATAGCGATGCTGTTTCTCCCTGACGTCAGAGTCAGAATTAGGTTTTGAACCTCAGGTGAGGAAAAGCACTGCTTTCACACAGAACGTGTCAGAATTCAAGCTCTGGTTGTAAGACCTTAGGTAGGTCATCTAGCATTCAGTGTTTTTGTCTTCAAAATGTAGTACCTCCTTGTCTGTGTAAAGACTGAATAAAATCATATAATGTACGAATCTTTAGTATATGAGTATTAAATGCCATGTGGGTTTTATTGAGATTATTAGTAACAACTCCAAAGCCTTGATTCCTTCGGCTTAGGGAACCACTGAATTTAATCTCAGGTGTGGATAAATCATACCCCAAATCTAAAATAAACAGCTATAAGAGATTATTTGAAAAAGATCATTGTTTAAAATGATAAAAACTTTTTAAGTTTATTGATTTATTTTGAGATAGAGGGGAGGGAGAGGATCAGAGATAGAGGGAGAGAATCCTAAGCAGGCTCTTGGTGTCAGTGCAGAGCTTGAAGCGGGCTCAGACTCATGAACAGTGAGATCATGACCTGATCTGAAATCAAGAGTCAAATGTTTGACCTACTGAGCCACCCATGAACCCCTAAAATAATAAAAACTTTATGAGGCTCACATCAATGTGTTACTCAACTATTATCTTGCCCCTTCCATAAGATATTCTTTCCATCTCCTTCTTATGATTTAAAAGAAAAAAAAACCTTTTATGGATACATGTGAGCAGAAAAATACACATGCCTTAAGTGTAAAATTTACTGAGTTTTCACAAACTACACACACACTTGTAACTAACACCCAGATCAAGTGCTTCCCATAACTTGATCATCTGGAAGATCTTTCAGACTGACAAACTCAGGTTGAAGTTAAGCAACTCATATTCTAATCTTGACTCTAATAACAATGCGCTGTTTGGGGTGCCTGGGTGGCTCAATTGGTTGAGCATTTAACTCTGGATTTTGGCTCAAGTCATGATACCACAGTTATGAGTCAAGCCCCATGTGAGGCTCTGTGGTGAGCATGGAGCCTGCTTGGGATTCTCTCTCTCTCTCTCTCTCTCTCTCTCTCTCACTCACTCTCTTTCTCTCTCTCTCAAATAAAATTGAAAAAAAATTAATGTGCTATTTGATTTTAGGGTCATCCTTACATCCTTTCTGCTGGTTCTCCTCATCTAGGAGCTAAGAGTAACATATGCCCTCACCTCTGTCACACTTCAATTCTAGGACTATACTGCAGGTAACAAAGTCCCTCTCCCCAGACTTCTCTCCCCTTTGGTTTCCATGCTCTCCGCCTACACGAGCTTTATCCAATCACCCTGGCTCATTGCTCAGTTTCCGCCCATCCTCCAAATGCAGGCCTTGCCCAAGACTGCATCCTGTCCTCACCTCTCCCCACTTCACACATTCGCATTCAGTTCTCCTTCCCTGGCCAATTTCATCTGATCATTTCAGCGCTGTGACTCTCAAGTGTAAACCCAGCTCCTGACTGTTCTCCCCAACTCCAGTCCAAGATTTTCAACTGCCAGCTCAAGTCCTGTTGATAAATCAAACGTGACCTCTCAAAAGCAAATTCATCTTTCCTCCCCAAACCTTCTCCCCCTTTCCTATTCTTTAGTGTAATTATCACTCTGTGACGCAGGCAAGAAATCTTGAAATGATCAAGTCTCCCTGGCTCACGTGCCAGACTTGTTCTTTCAACCACCATGATGTCCTTTGAAATGAAGTAACTCCTGCCCTCCATTCCTCCCCCGCTCCTCTAACTCAGTTCTTGTCTTCTGCCAGCACTAGTCCAAATGCTTCCTGACTGGCCTGCTAGTCATCAGTCTCATTTCTGCCATCCATCTCCCATTCTCTAATGGATTTACTTTCCTAATGCACGTCAGATCATGGCAGGCCTCTGCTTCAGCCATTTTGCATTAGAGGCAGAACAAAGAGCAAACTCCTTGGCCTGGCAACCTGCCTCATTTCCAGAACTTTCCATCATGAAATAGCTTCATACAGTTTGCATCTGCTCCTACAGTATCATTGCTCCTGCATTTTAATAATACCAGGCTTTTGTTTCTAATGTTTCGCCTCTTCTGCACTTACTATAACAGTATGTATCCCTCAAAGCGAGGCAAGTGTAATCCTCACAGAATAAATCACTCCATTTCAGAACCCAGAGCTTAAAAAAATACATACATTAGAACTTAAAAAGTAGAACAATTTTGTGTATACTTTTTGCCAGGCATACTCATGGGCATGTTATATACTATAACTCATTTAATCCTCATAGCACTGCTGTATTTTAGAGGTGATAAACTGGGGCTCATTAGGACTGAATGATTCACTCCAGATCTTACTGTGGCAGACAAATACAGGAGAACCAGAACCAAAACTCAGAACTCGATGATTCCAAACTCAGTTTTCTCTGAGTATACGCTGCAGAATAATTTCTATAAGTGGTTGTCTGTACAATTTGCCCTAAGAAGAATGTATGTTCTCAGATTGTTGAGAATATGAATTATTTAGTTCGGTCCCCTCCCTCAACTCAGCAAACACAAACACACACACGCACTCACACCCTAGTTGGGTTTCTTCCATAACAATCTGACTCAGTAAATGGTGAGTAAATGAATGGATACATTACCAGGATTCACAGACATCTACTCCATTTTTATGACAGATATTAACGATAAAAGAGCTATATTTATAACTCACAAATATAGAGGACAACAAAAGTAAAATAACATCAATTGGCATGGTTATTAGTCTAGAAGTAGCTCATATATGAGAAAAACGTACGTTTAATATGTCTTCCCTTCTCCCTAATAAGAAAACAGGTCTCTCTACTTATCAAACCAATTTGAGCCGTACCACCAAAAATGGAAGGAATCTAGCACAGAGAGGGGCCCATCCTGAAATGCTTTGTTCTGAGCACTTAGCATGTAATCTTGCTGCTTAAAAGGTCTTTTAACTTTTATCCACGTATCTTTCTCATTCAAACCCAAGGCCATGGTTCCATTCTGCAATACCTTCCTCTCTCTCTAGAAGCATCTGTATTTTTAGCTGCTGTAACTTCCTACAGGGATCTTCATGCCTGCTTCTCTTCAAACTGGGTTCTCCAGTTTTCCACTGATGCTCATTCGTCACATGAGCACTGAGTGCCGCAAATTATATCCTTTCAACAGATTTATTTCTGCTTACACCAATCAAGGTAACATTCCATGACTCAAAAGCAAGACTCCTGCCTGATACAATCCCAATCTTCTGACTGACATGTAGAGGAAATCACCAAACCAGTGTGCTAATCCCCACAATTCTTTTTTTTTTTTCTGTTAAAATATAACAAATGGATCCCAGAAGAAGAGAAAGCTGGAGAACAAAAGGCCAGACTCTTGTGTTTGTCTGCCAAGCTCTGGAACATTCTTCCCTCCCCCCACCCCCCAACTTTCTGGTTTTTTTCTGTAATATTCTCTCATCCTAGAAGCCATACAAAGGGGTTGAGATGGGTGAGATGTGATAAACGAGTACTTAAAATATAGAGCACTTATCACAAATTTGTAATGGGTACTCTACAGTCTTCTTAGTGAATAAAGGAGAAATTCATCTGGCAAAATTTAAAATTAAAGTAACTACAGTGTTCTTTTTCTTCCTGTTTGAAAAGCTAATTAATTGTGGTGCCTGCCAATTTAGAATAGAAATGTTTAAAAACAAAAGGATCTAATTTAGAGAACTCTCTACAAAAGTCAGCTAGATTTATCAACAAAAGAGAAGACACTATTGTCTCAATTGTCTTTGTGTTGTTTTTTTCTTCTTCCTATCCTCTACAAAAAAGGAGTATATTAAAAGAAATGCTAATGGTAGAAGTTTTCACTAATGTTTTAAATTGGCTTTTTATAGAGCAACAATTACATGAACTCTAAAATGGATAATATACGGAGGATCATGAATGAAATACTCTGTTTGAGAGCTTTAAAATGACTTACACTAAAAATTCATTCAGAACTGCTGAGTGTAAAATAATATCCACATTAATACTATAGACACATCGGTGCGCAAAAGTAAAATCATTTAAAATAGATTCATCTCTTTTTATCTGTGATCATGTAATTCAAGAATCAATCATGGATTCATTCCAGTCCCCTAAATTGAACTTTTTAAACTTTTTAGCTTAATTCATGAACTAATTAGCTCATTGAGGAAAAACAAGTAGTATGATATTTCCCTGACCCTAACTTTGAAGAGATTCTGTAAAAAGGCATCACAAGGCCCACCAATGAGAGGTAAAGAGTCTTGATAACTCACGGCCTGGAAGAATGGAACAGTGGACGAGGTATCAAGCCAGCTGATGTCTCCTCACATTTGTAAGCTCTCACTGAAAATCTGGGTTGTAATTTCTGTATTCATATCCCCATGTCTCACTCATTAGCAAATTCAGTTGACTCACCCCCCAAAATACACCTGAGAGACATCTACTTATCTCCATTCTCCCTACAACTGCCCCGGCACCACATACCATTATTCAGGTATGCACTCATCCGCCAGCTTCTTAACTGGTCTTCTGTTGCCACTATTACCCACCTGCAATCCATTTTCCACATGACCCAAGAATGAACTAATCAGATGGTTTCACCTCTCTTCTAAAAATTCTCATTGGCTTCCCATACTCGGCCTAAATTAGAAACTTCTTTCCTCAGCTTGAAAATTTATGTTTCATGAAACCCCAGTCTTATCCCTCATCACCAGCTTCTTCTCCTACCATGCTCATCCCCCTGGTCTTCAGTTCCTCAAACACACTGAGCCACTTCCTCCTCAGGACCTGTGGACCACCTATCACTCTGCTTGGAAGTCTCTTAATCATCACCTTTATCTGTCAGTCTTTATTTAGATGCTACCGCCTTGGAGAGGTCATGTGACCACCCTATTAACATAATTCTCCAGTCATGTTCCATGGCTGAATTTTAACTGTCTCCATAGCACTTAATGCTGTCTGATGTTTCTTTCTTTGCCTTTCTTCTTTCCTTCCTTCTTTCCCCTTCCCTTTCCTTCCTTCCTTTCTTTTTTCCTTCCTCTTCTTCTCCTTCTCTCTCTGTCTCTTTTTCTTTCTGTTATGGATTGAATGTCTGTGCGCCCCCACCCCAGCTTCGTATGTTGAAGACTTAATGCCCAGTGTGATAGGAAGAAAAGGCAATGGGAGAACAGTAAGAAGGCAGCAGTTTTCAAGCCAGGAAGAGGCCTCAGTAGGAACCCAACTGGCCGGCACCTTCATCGTAGATATTCCGGTCTCTAGAAATGTGAGAAATAGGTTCTGCTGTTTAAACCACCCAGCCTATGGTATTTTAATATGGCAGCCCAAGGTGACCCACTCTTTCTTTCCTTCCTCCCCACTTCCCTCCCTCTTTCCTCCTTTCTTTCTTTTCTGCTTTTCTCTTCTAAAAGTTAAGAAATATGCATGTATTTTCCCCCCCAATGTTCCAGGAACAGAGTGTTTGCTTAAAAACGTGTGTGTATATAGGAGCACATGTACCCCAATGTTCATAGCAGCACTCTCCACAATAGCTAAAACATGGAAAGAGCCTAAGTGTCCATCAACAGATGAATGGATCAAGAAGATGTGGTTTATCTATACCATGGAATACTACATGGCAATGAGAAACAATGAAATCTGGCCATGTGTAGCAACATGGATGGACCTTGAGGGTGTTATGCTGAGCGAAATAAGTCAGGCAGAGAAGGACAAATATCATATGTTTGCACGTATAGGAGGATTAGGAGGAACTTGACGGAGGAACAAGGGGGAGAAGAAGGGCGGAAATGGTGGGGGAAAGGGAGAGAGGCAAACCATGAGAGACTCTTGAATGCTGACAAAAACTGAGGACTGATGGATGTGGGGGGGAGGGGGGGATGGGCATGGAGGAGGACACTTGTGGGGATGAGCACTGAGTGTTATGTGGAAACTAATTTGACAAACTATTTGTAAAAAAAAAATAAAATCTTAAAAAAAAAAGTGTGTGTATAATTTACGTGTTGATATCATAGAGACAGCTACAAATCCAATTGCTCATTTAGTGAATATTTATCCAGCACCTTTATAACCAGGGACTGGAATATGAGACAGACAAAGTCACTATCTATATGTAGCCCACATCTAGCTGGAGGAGACAGAGAACAAGCAAGAAAATTCCAGGCAGTGATAACTGCTGGGAATGAAATTTAAAAAGTAGTCACAAGAAGAGTTATGACGGGGCACCTGGGTGGCTCAGTCAGTTGAGCATCTGACCTCGGCTCAGGTCATGATCTCACAGTCGGTGGGTTTGAGCCCCGCATTGGACTCTGTGCAGACAGCTAGCTCAGAGCCTGGAGCCTGTTTCAGATTCTGTCTCTCTCTCTTTTTCTCTCTCTCTCTTTCTCTGACCCTCCCCTGCTCACCCTGTCTCTCTCTGTCAGAAATAAATCTAAAAAAAAAAACATAAAAAAAAAAGAGTTATGACAGACTCATTCATAAGGGTTCATTAGCTGAATCCACCAAAATAATCAAGTGAGATGTTCAAGTAAAAGTGTTTTACAATTTTATATCTCATTCTCCTATATCTCCAACACAAACAGAAGCAGTTAATTGTCCATAAACTACACTCAAGTGGAAGGTTCACTGAATCACTGCCACTGTAGGTAAAAAGTGGCTCAGTGCTCAAGATTACAACGTAGACTGATTCTTTTAAGGTTTTAACTAGAACTCCTATTACTGTTGCCTTCTTTTCTCTAAAAAAAAAAAAAAAAAAAAGAATAGTAATTCTTGCATTTTTTCTGAGGACATAATCCTTCTGATTTAGCCCTTTCCCCATACCATGCATCTCATGCCCGTGTCTGAGCCAAATGCTGGCCATCAGAATGGGGTTGCTACGACAGGTTTAGTGATGTCCATGAGCCTGGAGACATTTGCAAACCACAGCAGGATTCTGTTGTAAGATGGACAAAGGGCACGGATTCTGTTGGCTATGCTGTGTGTGTATATGCGTGTGTGCGCTCGCGCGCCCGCACAAGTGCGCAAGTGTGCACGCGCGTTTCCTGACAGATTGAATTTTCCCCCAACACCTGTCTCACATTTGCCGCCTCAGTGACAATGAGACTTCCGTCTAATTTTAATCTTCAGCCCTTCCCAGCTGGCCCTGTCCCTAGGCAGCTTCCTCTGCCATCACAAAGAGGAACATTGCAGGTGAGAAGTATCCTATCATGCCTTCCCCCTTCCACCCCTCTGTCCCTCCCCAGCCCCATGTCAAAACCAGAAACAAGATCCTGAGTATCTTCATAACACAGCAATGCTCTTGTTCTTTTCCAATCAGCCTGTATGGTCTGGCAAACAAAGGGAGGAAACTGTGAGAGATTTAAAAGCACAATTAACAGAGAGCTCTTCGGGAAGGGTAAAGGGAGCCTTGATTATTTTAACCACATTACTGGACAGTGAAAGAACCTGCTGAGAGGCCTTGGAGCCACCTCTGGAAATCTGTAAACATTCAGGCAGGATAGGAGCTTCTCTCAAAGCAGAGAGTCTACCTTCACCAACATCACGTCCCTGAGAGCAGAACCCATTTCTTACAGCATACAGGTGGACTGATAATAAATTATGGTGGCTTTCTACCGATCGAGCATCGCACCCCAAAGAAAACTAATTATTAAATCAGTGTCAACCTGGAGCGATGTCTGTAGTGGTCCACGGCAGGGCACCGTGTAAGGCACTGTCCAATCTGACACTTTCAGCAGTGACTTGACAACCTGGGGCACACAGATGACACACTTGTCATCTGTGAAATAACACATGGCCCAGAGGAACACAGCATGAATTGGGCAAGAGCATCTTGATCCGGATAACAGGACATAATGAACTCTTAACAAGACGGTATTTGGTAAACCCCAAAATTATCTTAAAAATGAAGTAAAAACTCTACAAGAAGGAAAGGGGAGAATGTGATTGAACGTCGATATGATGACGACTTAGGAGTTTTAACTGTCAATTAATAACAGTACTCATAGTAATCATGATAGTAATAGCAGCAAACATTTATCAAGGTTTACCATGTACTGGGCAGTTCTCATCATTTAAAATTAATTATTAGCTCATTTAACCTGTACAACACCCTTGGTGTAAAGTATCAGTATCCTCATGCTATAGGTGAAGAAACCGAGACACAAAGATATAAAATAACTGAAAATTAATCCATAATGTAATATGATTGTCAAACATGTTAGTGTTATCCTAGGTGTTATTAAAGAAAAGTGCCCAGAGCAAGAGACTCAATGACCTCAGACTGCACTTAAATTGCTGTATCCTGTTCTGGGCTATGAGAAAAGCAACCACTTTGAAAGAAAAAACATAAATGGAAAAGACCAGTGAATTTGTACCCAAAGAACAGAAAGAGGAGAGCAACATGATAGCTGGTGGGGATCCTCAAATCCAACGGGCTGCTTTAGATGCGGGCTGTGCTGTTTCAGAGGTCAGTCATGGGAATCATCGGAGCAGATTCCGCAGACTGTTAACTCTCAGTTTCCCAAATTACAAAGAACAAGGATTAGATGCAGAAGAAAAGAAATATGAACTCCACAAAAAGCTTTCTGATGGGACTGCTTTGTAAGATAGGAGTCATGCCTCACTGACAATGTAAGAGCAGTGGACACTGGATGACATGGGACCAAGTGACGACCAGGGATCGTTACTCTTATGATTCTAACACAATCAAGTGTAGACACTATTTTGGTAACACATCAACATAAGTAAATTCCAGGCTAATGGTAAATTATGGTAACCAAACTAAAAGTCCTCTGAGAAGGCTTCTCTACTTGAACCTCTGTTTCAATTAAATTCAATACTTATTGACTTTTATATGCCCAACTACCCAGAGGCAGGGATTCATGCCCTATTTATAAGCCCACAGCTTTTTCTCCCTAAATAGAAATAGCTATGTCAAAAGAACTATCACCTATTGTTCTGAAACAAGAGTGCACTGACCTAAAGCCAAACTGTAACCATCTGATTTTGAATTTGATCATGGATCACCTTACCTGTATTTGCTTCCGACTACTTCTAAGCCCGATTTGCATTTGTTTTAAATTGCCTTTCAGTATAATCCATGTGCTGGGGAAATAAATTAATTGAATTAAAGACTGTACTTCTTACTTTCTTATATAATCAGATTTGACTGAATTTACCTTTCTGAAGTTTAGTTCAGCAACTTTTTGTTTTATGGTTTTGGTTTGCTTATTGTTTGCTGTTAGTTCCCTTACTATTGTCATTTTTCCCTAAATTCTCACTTTGTCATTTTCCTCCCATTCCTGCCATCTCACTACATCCCCATTTTGAACACTGTTCACCCTGGTTCGTCCCCATTGCTGCGTGTGTCATCAAGTAGTTAACAAAACCACTCTTAGAATATTTTTCTATCAAGTTTTTCACCTCCTTCTAAAAAATAATTATTATCTACTTTTTAGAGAGCACATATAATCTTTCATAATTGGTATTAATATTTTATAATATGTTAGTGGCACAGAGACGGTAAGCCAAGGTCACACAACTAGTAAGTGACAGAACTAGAATTTAAAGTCCCGACCTTAGGTATTAAGTCAGTAGGCTACTGTCCTCTATCCACCCCATACTCTGCAATGAAATAAAAGGCAGCATGGTATAGTATTAAGCAAATAATGGCTTAAAACTATTGGGGAACCATACCATCTCCTTCTTGAAATGGCAACTTCATTGTAAAGTTTAGCTAGCAGTCTCTGAACTTCATAAAAAGCCCATCACTTTAGCTCAATAGCAAGAAACACGAAGCAGTGGGGCCCAAAGCCATTCACAGGTAGGTTTCCTCTGTACTTGACAAAGGGAGAAATCACAAAAGACCTTACAGCCAAGGCCGGTCCAGTATATGGTTGGTACTCATGAAAATTTCTTGAATGGAGGCTAGGTTCTTAGGCTGCTGTACCAGTACTATTTTACAGAATGCAGTGAAATCCATCTGCCACATGAAATTGCACCTACCCCAGTCTGAACTGTCCAAGCAAAAGTGGCCCTATGCCCCACCAAGCTTTAGTTCAGTGAGACAATGTAAGGGGGTATCACAATGTCATAGAGGGAAATCTGGACCAAGAATGGGGAAAGAAAAAAAAAAAAAGGAATCATTGTTCTCTTTCAGTCCTCAGTTTCTTAGTCCAAAAAAATAACTGTATCGTTCACAGACCTCTAAGAATCTAATATCCTTGTGTTAGATGAAAAGTGTTCTGTGTAACAGTGACAAATTATACAAGAACAAAAAATCAGTATCACTATAAAACTCCTAGAAGGTAACAAAGGAGAAAATCTAGGTGACTTCTGGTCTGGCAATGACACAAAAGGCAAAATCTATGAACAAAAGAATTGATAAGCTGGACTTCACTAAAATTAAAATTTTCTATGCTGCAAAAATCAATGTCAAGAAAATGAGAAGACAAGCCAGACACTGGGAGAAAATATCCGCAAAAGGAACATCTGATAAAGGATTTTTTTCAAAAATATGCAAAGAACTCTTAAAATTGAATAAAAGGAAAACAATCCAGTTTTTAAAAAGTGGACCAAAGACCCAAACGAACACCGCACCAAAGAGGACATGCAGATGTCAGATAAACACATGAAGAGATGCCCCCGTTATATGCCATCAGGGCAATGCGAGATAAAACGAGATACCACTGTACACCTATCAGAATGACCAAAATCCAGAACACTCCCACCAAATGCCAGAGAAGATGTGCAGCCACAGAAACTCACTTTAATCACTGGTAGGAATGCAAATCGATACAGCCACTTTGGAAGATAGTTTGGCTGGGTTTTTTTGTTTTTGTTTTTTTTTTTGCAAAATTAAACACTCTCATAATAAGATCCAACAGTTGTGCCCCTTGATACTTATCCAAAGGAACTGCAAACTCATATCCATACAAGAACCTGCAAACTGACATGTATCATCAGTGGCATGACCTTACTCATAATCACCAAAACTCGGAAGCAACCAAGATGTCCTTCAGCAAGTGAATGGATAAATAAACTGTGGTAGATCCAGACAATGGAATATCATTCAGTGCTAAGAAGAAATGATCTATCAGGTCATGTAAAGACATGAAAGAAACTTACGTGCACATTACTAAGTGAGAGAAGCCAATGTGAAAAGGCAGCACGCTGTATGATGACAATTCCATGACATTTTGGGAAAGGCAAAACTATGGAGACAGTAAAAAGATGTGTGGCCACCAGGAATTAAGGAAAGAAGGAAGAAATGTGTGCAGCACAGAGAACTTTTTAGGTCAGTGAGACTACTCTACATGACAGTATAATGATGGACACATATCATTATAAATTTGTCTAAATCCAAAAAATACACAACACCAAATGGGAACCCTAATGTCAACTGTGAACTTCGGGTGACGATGATGGGCTTGTCAATTGTAACAAATGTACCACTCTGGTGGGGGAAGTTGATAACATGGACAGCTATGCATGTGGGGAGGGGGGGTATGTGGTAAATCTCCGTACCTTCCACCTGATTTCGCTATGTGTCTAAAGCTGCTCTAAAAATACAGTCTATTGGAAAAGCAACATCATGACTAGTTGTTAACTCAGTCTACCATGATTATGCTCAACCATGATCGCCATTTCTCGAATATATCAGGTATCAAATCTGTACTATGAGGAGGCAGGTACATATAGTTTATAAATATTCCAACATCAAATGTGTAGTACTTGTATATTTGTCACTTGCGATATTCTGTATCCCTACTAAGTGTTCACAGCCAAATCCCAGAGAGCACAGATGGCTTCCTGGACAGGTGACCCAGGCAGTCACAGGTCTCAATGCTTAGAAGGGCCATATATTTGATTTAACGCTCTGCTGTCTTGAAATTCTCCTTAGTATTTATAAGGGGCTTTGCATTTTCATTTTGCACAAGATCTCACAAATTATGTAGCTGGTCCTGCCAGCGGCATAAAAGCTGAATCTGATGCTACAAGGGGTGAGGGAGTTTGAGGAAAACTCTGGCTCAGTGAGGGAAGCTCCTGGTTGCGGGTATAGGAAGAGGAGCTCAGCTGCCTCTAACTGCAGCACTGAATCCAAATCACAGGGGCCTCAGAAATCGTTCAGACCCACCTCTCATTTCAGTTGAGGAAACTGACGCCTCCCTTCAGAGTTTCGGCAACTTGCCCAAGTTCCCCCAGCTCATCTGCGTTGTGTTCTCTGCATTCTGTCTAATGAATGCCCTGCCCTGGAATAAGCAGATGTGGCTGCAGTACTGGCTTTGTGTCCCCAGGTCACAGGTGTCCCTCATAATCAACACTGCGTCCTACTGCTCTGTGGGTCACAGCTCCGCCTTTATTCCGTAACTTGCCTTTTCGCAAAGCCCATAAAATCGGTCACTGAGAAATGGGGCGTATCTTCTATTAATCTGAGTCTCACCCGTCTTTGTTTTCCTACGTATCCTCAAGTATTGACAGCCTGCTGGTGAAATGCCGGAGAACAACCTTTAGGCAAATGCTGTGGGCTCCTCATTGATGCTGCTTATTTGGAACACAATGGCAGTGCTGTGTTATTTATCTATCAAAATGTTTCTGAAGGACGAGGACCCATTGATAGATAACGCCTTGTTTGCAAGCATGACCTTGGGCATCAGACGCTGCAGCTTCATTACCAGCCATGAATCTCACTTATAGTGGCTAAGCATTGAAATGCCTTCTGCTCCGATCATTACTTTATGCTCCTCGCATACAAATCTGAGTGAATCCCAAGGTCGCTTCAAGTTATATGATTCAGGCTGTTGCCACTCATGTAAAATTAAACCAATTAAACCACGTATGACAGAAGGTGAGAGTGAGCCACAGGAATGGAAACAGGAAAACTTATTGAAGTCTGTATAGGTATGAGTGAACATCCACCTCCTTACAGTCACATTCAAAATCGCCACCAAAAACCTTGGTATTCTTTGCACCCATCTTTCAGTTGCTGCCACAGTGATTACGATATGCATTCTTATCGCAGTCTACACCTGGAATTAATATTACATCACCTCATATTTAATGTAAGGGCCTGTGGATAGTATAATTCCATTTACAGACCACTCAATCCTTTTGCTATTGCTTAAAGGACTCTTACCCATGTTATAAAACTCCACAGTACGTCGTTATTAATTTAGGTATAAACATCAGTTGACTTTAAGTAATTTTTATTTTTATTTCTTTAAATTTCTTTAATGTTTATTTATTTTGGGGAGACAGAGCATGACTGGGGGAGGAGCAGAGGGAGAGGGAGACACAGAATCCGAAGCAGGCTCCAGGCTCCGAGCTGTCAGCACAGAGCCCGATGCAGGGCTCAATCCCACGAATCATGACACTGTGACCTGAGCTGAAGTCAGATGCTTAACCAACTGAGCCACCCAGGAACCCTGACTTTAAGTAATTTTTTAAAGAAACTAAAACAGTCTTTTATTTACACACATATCAACAATGCCCTTTACTTTTCTTTCTTTGCTGTGGGTCCAAGTTTCCATCTGGTATCATTTCCTTGTAGCTTGAAGAACTCAATTTTAGCATATCTAGTACTGCAGACATGCCAGAAACAAATTCTCGGTTTTATTTATCTGAAAATGTCTTCATTGGGCCTTACTCTTTTACAAATATAATCTTGTTTATTTCTCTCTTTTTTATTTATTTTTTATTTTTTAAACTTTTTTTAAATGTTTTTATTTCTGAGAGAGACAGACAGACAGACAGACAGCTTGAGCAGGGGAAGGTCAGAGAGAGGGAGACTCAGAATCTGAAACAGGCTCCAGGCTCTGAGCTGTCAGCACAGAGCCTGACGTGGGGCTCGAACCCATGAACCGTGAGATCATGACCTGAGCCGAAGTCGGACGCTTAACCGACTGAGCCACCCCTATTTCTCTCTTTTTTTAATGTTTATTTTTGAGACAGGGAGTCAGAGGATCTGCAGCGGGCTCCACATTGACCACAGAGAACCCGATGTGGGGCTTCAACTCATGAACTGTGACCTGAGCCCAAGTCAGACACTTAACCGACTGAGCCACCCAGGCGTCCCAAATATCGTCTTGTTTAATGTAGAATTGACGGGTTTTTTGCAGCAGCACTTGAAAGGTATCATTGCATTTCAGTGTGGTTGGCAACAACACATCAGTGATCTGACAAGATTCTTATCACTTGTCTCCAGTAATAGCTTCTTTTTCCTCTGACTAGAAGGTTTCCTTTTAACCTCTGGATATCAGCAGGTGTGCCTGGTTGTGGCGTTCATTCTCTCCTTGACTGAGATTCTTGGACTGGTGGAAAACTAACTGTTTTAGACCAAATCTGCAAAATTTTCTGCCACAGTTTCCTCGCCAATTTTTTCTTCTTCATTTTTCCTCTTCTCTCTGTCAAAGCCTAGAGTTAAAGTGTGTTAGACAATTTGATACTGTCCTTCAGATCACTGTGAAATTGTTTATTTTTAATTTTCTCTTTGTGTCTCATTTTAGGTGATTCCTATTGATCTGTCACCCAATACATTGCTTCTTCTGCTATGTCTAGTCGGATGTTAATCTCATCCCATATATATATATTAATTTGAGCTTTCTTATTTTTCAGGTATCAGATTTCTATTTGGTTTGCTTTGTTTTTACATTTTTCTTATTTTTTCCTCAAACTCCCCGCTTCTTTATGATTATCTCTATCTTTTTTAAACATATTTATTATGATAGCTAATTTAAAGTACTTGTCTGCTAATTGCAGTATCAGTACTATTTGCGGATCTGTTTCTATGAAATTATTTTCTTCTTGGCTAGGTCTAGTAATTTTTGATTCTGTAGTGCACTGTCAGGGTTTCGCTGTACCATTTTAGCATTTGCTGTCTTCCTCCAAAGAGTACTGAGTTTTGTACTAGCAGGCAGTTAAAGTACTGGTGAATCATACTGACCAAGTTGAAATTTGATTTTACGTTTCAGGAGTAAATACCTCTTTTAGACTTCTATAGTCTTTCAGCAAATATCTCAGTCTGGATATATAACATTTATTCCGAAGGGGCAGACCTTATAGATTTTTAACAATAAGTTGAAACAAGTTTATCAACATTCTCTAACCTGACAAGACTCAAATTTCAAAGCTGTTAGTAACAGGAAGCAGCTGAAATCCCTGCTAAGCTCCTTCAGCTTCAAGCTGCTGCTTTCTCCTTGGGTTCTGGAGACTCAGCGGTGGCACATGTGCAGTTCAGGCAAGGAAGGATCTGAGGGGAGATTACATCATATTTTGCAGCTCCTCCTTCTATCTCTCTTTTCCTGGCATTTCCTTCTTCAACTTCCAGCTACCCTGGCCATTCCAACCTCTTTTTATGCTTATGGCTCCTCAGGTTGATAGGACTTTAACTTTCTGCCTCACGTCTAGCCATCCATGAGAGACGATTTGGAAAGTTCTCCTGAGGGGAAAGGTTTACAAATGTCGACCAATGCTGACCTATGTCGACCAATGTCGACCCTTATTTGAAGGGCTGGATGCCCTCAATGCCTGCCTGCTTTTAATTGTTTTCCAGTGATGAGAATTTAAAAACAAAAATGTTTCCAGACTTTACCATTGTTATCAGCACAAGGGTTACTTTTACACAAGGCTTTCTAGAATTATGAAGACCAGAGCGTCTCCTCATTTGAATTTTTAACCATGTGTCATTGTGTTGAACAAAATGAGTTGTAAATAAATAGGTAAGGCTATGTGCCTCGCTCTACAAACAATAACTACAGTATTTCCTCTGTGCCCTATTTCGTTTATAAATTTTAACATATATGAACTTCTTTAATTCTCATTCTTTAATGACAGCCCAATGAGGTAGGTTGTATTATTGTAAGTTGACAAATGAGGGAACTAAGGCCCAGAAATTTTGGGCAACTTGTATAAGTTCATAAAGCTAATTACAGAGTTACTTCAGGGCACACGATTTCCATACTAGCCTCCCCCTCCCCCCAGCCCAGGAAACTGAGATGGCTTTGCATTTGCACTTATGTTGAGTGGACTGCCTCCCAGACTGGATTATAAACAACCTCATGGGAATACTTTAACTCTGCCTTCTATTCACCAGTGCACATGAGTGCAGTCATAACCACTCTTACATCTTCCATTTCCTAACCATTGTCATATCTTGCACATCCATAGGCTAGCCTCCAACACCTGAGCCTTTCGTCTCTCGTATGAGGGAGGAAGATAATGAGCTTTTATTTTTTTTAATTTGCGTTTTTTTGTGTTTTATTTATTTCTGAGAGAGAGAGATAGTGTGAGCAGGGTCAGAGAGAGAGGGAGACACAGAATCTGAAACGGGCTCCAGGCTCTGAGCTAGCTGTCAGCACAGAGTCCGACATGGGGCTCGAATCCACAAACTGTGAGATCATGACTGAGCCGAAGTCAGACGCTCAACTGACTAAGCCACCCAGGTGCCCCAATAATGCGCTTTTAAATCCCTAGTAGAAAACAGAAAGCACCTCCAAAAACTGGCATAATTACAATCCCTCATCTTTCAGCTCATCTACTTGCAAGAATAGGCTGAAATATAATTTGCAAATTTATAAATTAAGTGAAGCTAATGTAAGAAAAATAAAATTCGCAAGATAAACTGAACTTCACTTTCCCAAAGTACTTGAAGGAAAAAGTATCAATGGCCACACATATTAGAGACATAAAAGAATATCGAATGGGATACTGGAGAATTATACCAATTAAATTAGAATTAAACCCATGTCATTTGAAGAGTTGGGAACCTCACTGAACTTTAAAAAGAGAAGAAAGAAAAGAAAACATGGCTAGTTTAATTCCATAGATTTAAAGAACATCTGATTAGATGATAAGTTACTATAATTAAATCTTAAAATAGTGAACTCATCAGTCCTCAGTTGATGGGTATGGGGGGAGGGGAAGGGGGTGCTGGGCATGGAAGAGGGCACTTGTGGGGATGAGCACTGGGTGTTTTGTGGAAACTAACTTGACAATAAACTATTTAAAAAATAAAATAAAATTAATTATAGTTCAAGAAAAAGGGCATATGTAGAACACCTGGTGAAATGTAATTAAGTTCTGTATTTCATTTAAATGGTATTGTACCATGGGTAATTTCTTAATTTGATTACTGATCTATGGTTATGCCAGATTTTAGAATAAGGAAAAGCTGGGCGAAATTATATGGGTAACTCTTCTGAAAGAATAAAATAATCTTTATAAAAGTTATAGTCCACAGTCAGATGTTCAACCTTTGCCCTATTCAGTTTGGACCTTACTTCCAAGCACTGAAGGGCTTTATGTCTTGTTTAAGAAATTAAGGTCCTAAAAAGAAAATAAGAAAGTGAACTCATTCTAAATCCAACTCATTTTCAGAAAAAAAAAGACAAACCAAGTGAGACAGGATCCTGTCCACACCAGCCATATTTGTGAGAAGAGAGATGTGGTTTTCTGGGCAAAGATCCACTGCAGCGAGGAGGAAGTGTAGTGGGGATGTTATTTCCATTGACAAGGGTGGCTTCTCCTTTCCCCAGTAACATAACGTTTCCTCTGTGTAACTTCTCCTTTATCTCCGTCTATGCTACTGGACATGCCTGCCCCAAACCTGGCTCTAGCCACATAACCCAGGTCTGAGTAACTGGCCTCCTGATCAATGTAATTGATTTCGGAATGAGCTTGAGGCCCAAATTAATGGAAAGAGATATAATCCTGGGAATCTGCGGAACAGCTCATAAGGGGAAGTTTTCTTTCACTGAAGTTGAGGGTAGAATGTAAACTTAGAAGCAGGGGTGGCCCTCCTGCCACTCTCTTAGAGAGAGTCCGAGAATGAAAACCAATGCTTAGAAATACAGGACAGAGTTCTACCAACTTCACTGAAACCAGAATCCTGCAGCTCTGGAAGGTCTACCTGAACTTTCAGTTATTTGAACCTTCTAATAAAACACGTTCAGTGGAGTTGGTAAAACAAACTGAATGTTTGTGCTCCCTAGAATTCATTGTTGAAGCTGTAACCCCAGTGTGGCTATATTTGGAAATGAAGCCTCTAAGGAAGTAACTAAGGTCAAATGAGGTCACAGGTTGGGACCCCGGTCCACCAGAATTGTCCTTATAAGAACAGATCTCAGGAAGCTCTCCATCCGTCCCCATGAGAAGGCACAGGAAATGCCCTATGAGGACACAGTGAGAGAGTCGACAAGCCAGGAACAGAGCCCTTATCAGACACTGGATTTACTGGGACCTTGATCACAGTCTTCTAGCCTCCAGAACTGTGAGAAAACAAATGTACAAATGTTTAAGCCACCCAGTCTGTTTAAGCCCGAGGAGACTATTAGAATTGGAGTGACTTAAAACTATGAGTCTCTATGTACCACAAGAAGCAAGAGACCAAAGGCAGATTTGTATTGCAACCCTGTCATGCCAATTCACTCCACTGACAAAATGTCCCTTCAATTAAAACCTAAATGATTTCAAAGACCCCATTCTGGGATCAGCAAGAGACCCCACTGAGACTGAAAATCAACTCAGTGCCAACAAAAGCCTCCTACATGCACTTTAAAACTTTTCCTTTTACTTTGCCAAGTGGTTCACTTGCAAAACTCAAGGTTCCAATTAAACTTAAAGGGTTTTCCAATCACATGATTGGCCCCAATTATTCATTTAACAAACATACGTGTTAAGCGCAGGCTAATTACATTCCTCTCAAACCAGAGCCATTCAGAGCAGGCCATTCAAGATTATTTCAACTTGACACAAGAGGGTAATATGGAAAATGGTGATCAAGAATTCTCTGCTGCAGGAAAAGCTGTCCGATGGACTTCAATTGATTTTGCAAGTTCTAAAATTCAAAAGAGCAAAGCTAACTAACCATTTAGCTGGTTACTCTTTTCTATCTTTTTTGGCATTAATAAAAACAAAGACTCATAGGAGGATACTTGGTGAAATACATAAAGAAATGAATAAATGCATTTGTATGTCTGTGCTCATGTGTACACGTGTGTGTGTGTGTGTGTATCCTTGAATGACACTCTTCTTCACCCTCAAATTCTGGTAGATTCTAATGAGGAAAGGACACAAATCTGTTCCCTACAAGAGTGTCAAGTATCTTTTTTCATGCTTCTTCTCTGCTCCTTTTTCAGGTGAGAGCTGTTGCTTTAGAGAAAATGGGATTTAATGGGTCAAATGGACTTCCACTGAGTTTCGCCACAAATAGGAACTTTATCTCGTATTATGACCCGTAATATTTAGGCCAAAGTGCATCCTCAGTAAATGCTGAAACCACTTCTAGCCCACTGGGAAGATAAGTGCATTCCCCTGACGCACTTTCACATCTAGTTAATGCACAATGCCCGCCAGAGAAGACCACTGTTACAGGTTCAACAAAACACTCAGACCCATAGGCCTCAGGCTGAGCATCAAGTTCCCCTGGGAGCAACAGTTCTCAAACCTGAGCATCACCCAGAATCAGCTGGAGGGATCGTTAAAACAGATGGCTGCTCCCCAGCCCTCCTGTTCCACCTGGTCTCTAATTCAATAGTACTTGGGTAAGATTCAGAATGTGAATTTTTAACAAGTTTCCTAGGGATACTAATGATGCTGGACTGGCAAACCACACTTGGAGAACCACTGACTAGAAGCTGTGGGACAGGAGCTATGGCTTGCCAGCAGGAAGACAGCAAAAGTTGTTCTTCCTGAGAGAGGCCTGACAGCCGGACACCCAGTTATTGGGAGTTATGAGAGTCACATGGGGCAGCTTTGAGAGGCATCGCAGTGTAGAAATCACATGCCTCACAGCTTTTTTAAATTACTCTATAGACGTGGCTTCCTGGAACCCCAAAAAAGACATGCTGATTACTCGAGTCATCATCTGGAATCAAAATTATGGCTTCTACCCAGGCATTTATAGGTCTCCCTGTCCAAGTACATTACCAACCAGGGGTCAATTTCACAATGTTGCCTAGTAACAAAGTTGACCCAAACCATCTTTATAGGTTTCCAGGGAAACAACTGGAAGATAAGTGAAGGCCAAATTTTCATGCAGAAGGGGAACGGACTTTTTTGTTTCCCTCTGCCCACTGCATACATATCTCTATTCATATTATACTCCTATTTTAAGTTAAAAATGAAAATAGTTATATTCAAAATTCCCCCCCAACTCTTCAGTCTTGGTGTAGCTGAATGTGAAAGCTACCAGCTGGACTGACCAGGCCAATAAAAGGAGACGGTGAATTGCTTTGAGCGTCCTCGATCCTACATTGCCATTCACATGACAGTGCATATTTTTTATGTGTTGTATGTTATATCACAGGAAGTCTTTAAATTCCATGTCGGGAATACTTGCTAATCTCTAACCTGATATGTAACTAAGAAATACATTTCTACTTCAGAGTTTCTGTCATCAATTTTTTTTCACCTGACTGCTACATGGACTGCTTCATTTTGTTAGGCTGCCAACTTAAAAAGACTTTAGACATAAAAGATTTTAATCCTGACGACAAAAAGAAGTTTGGAAAGAAACAACTCTTGGCCTAAAGAATTCTTAGGCCCAGTCACATTCACCTGGGGATCTTTTTTAAAAGATCAATTAGATTAAAATGTCTGGATATGCAATCCAGACACAGAATGTTCTTAAAACTCATCAGTCATTTCTGATGTGTATCCAGAGTTAAGCACCTTTGAAAGCAGAGTACATTCCCTAGAGAAAATTATTTTTCTTTCCTCTTACCCTCCGTCCCTCCTCTTTTTTTTTTTTTTTTTTGTAGGAAGGGGGGTAAATGCCCCTCAAATTAGGGCCAAAGAAAATACTGGATGAGAGATGTTCTGACTACGTGCAGTGGTTGGCTGTTTATGAGCCCGACTGATGTATCAGAAAGATCATTCTAAATCTTGGGACAAGTGGACGCTCCCTGTGTTAACAGGGTGATTATTAATAGCACTAATATTGTTAATACTCTTTATATTAGGAAGTGAGGTTCTAGTGAAATGAAGTTTAAAAAAATTATACAAACATAATGTTCTGCTTTTCACTGAAAGACGAAGAAAGAAGAACATCCTCTATTAATGAAAAGAGCCAATATTTATTTTTCTATTCCTTAAATGCAGAAGAAGCACAGACTGGTGAGGTGGTCAGCCATTTCCACCCTTCCTGAGCACACACCTCAATGGGATTTTTCTGCCTTCCTGTCTTTGGTTGTAGTGCTGGGACTGAGTTCTAGCCAGTGGAGTATGAAAAGACATGGGAAGCACGACATCCAGGCCTGATTAATGAAAACTACTCATGCATGACTATGATGGTTGATTTTATGTGCTGACTTGGCTGGACCATGGTGCCCAGATATGTGGTCAAACATTATTCTGGATGTTTTTGGGAGAGTGTTTTGGGAAGGAATTTACATTTAAATTGGTACACTCTGAGTGAAGCAGATTACCCTCCATAGTGTGGATGGGCCTCATCTGATCAGTCTAAGGCCTGAACAGAACAAAAGAGCAGCCTCTTTCGGGCAAGAGCGAATTCTGCATCACTGGCCCTTCTGTGGGTCTCGAGCCTGCCATCCCACCATGAAGACTTTAGAGTTGACAACTGTCTGAATTGTGTGACCCAACTCCTTAAAATAAATCTCTCTATAAATATACATGTTTCTGTGTATGTGTGCACACGCGCATACCCTATCGGTTCCATTTCTCTGCCAAGCCCTGACTCGTATGATAACTTTTTAGAAAGAGCAAATTCTCCTCTAAGAATTAGAGAGCAAAACCAAAATGGAATGTGCCTGGTTTCCATGTCAGAAGTCCTCCTGACAACTGGGAACATCCACACTGAACATGGGTAAGAAACCCCTCGTGGTGCTAAACTACCGAGCTCTATGGGTTTGTTACAGCCGTAAGCATTACTTCCTCTAGCTCACACAGCAGATGTTGAAATAGGAGGTATTTAAGCTCCTTGATTCTCTAACATTCTACAGCAATGATTCTCGAAGGTAGCTGCATATGAAAAACTCTTAACGTCTTAAAAGACAGTGGTGTTTGCTCTTCATCCCCAGAAAGTATGTGTTAATTAGTTTCTCAAATACAGCCTTAGCGCTGGAATTTCCTAATGCTCTGCAGGTGATGCTGAGATGCAGCTAAGTTGAAGATTCACTGTGTGCAGGATGACAGAGACCAGACTTAAAAGTAATATGGAAGTGGGGCGCCTGGGTGGCTTAGCTGGTTGAGTGTCCGACTTTCGCTTAGGTCATGATCTCGCGGTTCGTGGGTTCGAGCCCCACGTCGGGCTCTGTGCTGACTGCCAGCTCAGAGCCTGGAGCCTGTTTCAGTCTGTGACTCCCTCTCTCTGACCCTCCCCTGCTCACGCTGTCTCTCTCTCTCTCTCTCCTAGAAATAAATAAAACATTAAAAAAAAAAAGTAACATGGAAGAGAAGCCAAGAGAGTGAAAAGCTTGATGTAAGTGAACCGTGTGATGTGCTTGACCCACATCGAAGTTCTTGAGCGTTATAATCATTGTTGTTGTTATTAATGGTAACAAGAGGATGTACCCATCTGCCTCCACAAAACTGCTTCATAAATATTATGATCCCCATGTTTTAAATGAGAGAACCAAAGCTCACACTGAGAGGCTAGGTAACTTGCTCAAGGTCACACAGCTAAACAAAGAGCTACAGTTTAACCAGTGGTCTGGCTGATCCCATAGCCCATACTCTTCAGTCTAAGCGACACAGTGTCCAATTAATAT
The DNA here is from genome assembly GCF_008692635.1 of Crocuta crocuta. Classification (NCBI taxonomy): domain Eukaryota; kingdom Metazoa; phylum Chordata; class Mammalia; order Carnivora; family Hyaenidae; genus Crocuta; species Crocuta crocuta. The sequence goes on from NW_027529596.1 coordinate 3,769,548, forward strand.
AAAGAAAATGTCCTGATGAAGATAAACAAGAGTCTCCGTGTGCAACACACCAGTCGGCCTAGAACCACGGTTTAAAGCGGATAGTAAATTTGTATTCAGGGAAGTGCGACCAAGTTGTTGGACAGTCTGCAAGCAGGTCCTACAAGAAATAAGTAAAAGAATATAGAAGACTTTGATTTTTTAAAAAAAGGCAAAATTAAATTGATGAGTAAAGAGAAAAAATATTGGGGAAAAATCATGACAGTGCCTTCAAATATTGGAGAAGTTAGGGGTGACTGGGTGGCTGGAAGTTGAGTGTCCGACTTTGGCTCAGGTCATGGGCTCACAGTTCATGGGTCTGAGCCCCGCATCTGGCTCTGCACCAACAGCTCAGAGCCTGGAGCCGGCTTCATTTTCTGTCTCTCTTTCTCTCTCTCTCAGAAATAAATAAACATTTTTTAAAAAATTTAATACTGGAGAAGTTATAATGTGAAAGATGTTATTATGGTTATCATCAGATAAAACAAGCTTATTCTGTTTATCTCCAGAGAGTTAAATCTCCAGGTCATAAGTGAGATGTTACAGAGAAGAAAGTTCTAGTTGATATAAAGACCACTTTCTGATAACTAGTGCTGTTCTAAAAAGAACAAGCAAGGTTGCTATGAAAATTCAATGAGAAAATAGGTTTTGTAAAAGTGTATAAAATTCTGGGTATTTTTGTTTCTGTTCTCACACTGGTGGGGTTCCATCCACTGAAACGTTCAAGTGGATACTGACATTGTGGTTTTGCACTAGAAGGGAATAAGACAGAAAATAATTAAGACCCGCTCCAATCCTGAGAGTCTATTTTTCCATGTCTCGGACTCCCAAGGAAAGATGTCTTGTGAAATGCCTCATCTAATGACTGGTGAACAGAACACACAAACTGCATATATAGTCTATGGTTTCCGAAGCCATTTATAAGAATATATGCTCTCTTTCTCTCCATTGCTAACATTCAAAAGAAGGTTCACAGCAATACTCTGACCAGTTGTAACTTGATGAAGACCTAATATGAGGCTAACTCTGGGCTACTCTGAATATCAATGCCACAGATATCAATACACACCAGCGGATAAAATACTTCCAGAGATAGAATGCAAGCCCATGCATGCTCTCCTCTCTAGAAGCTACCATGGTTAATCATTCCATTTCATTTCTGCATCTGTGCTTCATCTCATCATCTTCGGGACCAGCTTTTCAAGCAGACCCACTACAGGTTTGGAGCATGCGCACTGTGTAGCAGAGCAGATGCAGCCCAGTGTGATTTCAACAAAAAAGTTTTACTTGGAAATGACCTAGACCCCAAAAATGTTGCTTGTGGTCCAGCACTCAGAGGATAGTGGGGAACTGAGGAAAATATACAATTTGGGGCAAAATGCATTTTAGATAGGTTCCTATAATTCGGGGAAAATTAAATGAAGGGGGTTTCAATTACATGAATAATTCAAGCAATTCCGCAAAAGAAGATACATATAGCAAATAGACCAACTGTCTTAAGGTATAACATACCAGATTTCATTGCTGATAACATAAAAACTTCAACAAATCCTCAAACTCTATGCTCTTGTTTCCTCTCTCGTAAAATGGACACGACACTGGAGGGCAGGGAGGTTTCCTCTCTCATGTTTAGCGCTGTGCCCCCAGCACCTTGCTCCACAAAGACCCGCTGGATAAATGAATGAATGAATGAATGAGCAGGCTTTGCTGTAAAATGCGTGATGTGCCTTTTAGAGAAATATTCCAGGCCTCTGAGTGACTATGATATTTCCACCAAGCTTCTCTTTGAGCATATGACTTCTTTAGCACCTTAAAGTTCATGTTGACAGAGAAGGTGAAAGTACGCACACTCCGCGGAGATCAGTTATTTCTGACTTGTTAGGTACCGATAACAGCAGTGATAACAGTCCAGCCCGAGCTGGATATAAACAGGAGCTGTATGCCAACTTCCCAATTGCAGTTTCCATGTTGTGTCGGCTCTGTTTTGCTGCCACTGAGAAAAGAGTGCCATTTAGCGGTGGTTAGAGTTAGGGAAAAATGGGTCCACTGCGCTAAACGTATAAAACCTCCTCAAGGTTTTAATGCAACGGCCCTCGACGCTTGGGCTGGAGCTGGGAGAAGGTTTGCAGGTGACCAAGAGGGCACGGATTCATCCACAAGGAGAGCCCGGGGGCCAGATTTCAAACCAAGAGTGATGGAGGGAAGAGTGCCCCCGAGCCCCCTACAACCCCCCCACGCACCCGTTTGTGAAAGAGGTTGCTAGCCCAGTGAAGATGCTGCCTCGGAAACAGAAAGCGAGAAAGAGGAAGTCTATTCTCCAGGTGAAAACATGAAATGTTCTGCAGGAATGTCAAATGCTCCTCCAAAATGTATGAGACAGTACGCTTCCTACTGCCACAGTGCGCAGGTGCCGTGAGAGGGGCTGGGGGAGGCTTGGGTCCCTGTCTGTGAGCACTTGCTCCAGGCTGCTGTGCAAAGGGCAAGCCTTGCAGAGTCTGGTGCCTAGCGTGATATGATCCATCTCAATCTAAAAAGTCAAGAGTGCTTCCCTGTCTTCAACTGTACAGTGAACCTTAGCTGAAGGCCCGTCCGCGGTCAGGCAGTGTAGTAGGCACGGGGCACATAATGAAACAGTCAGGCTACCAGGGAGCAGAGGCAAGAGATAATCAGCAACATATTATTGAGTTACCTGGAAACTATTCCATCACGTAACACTTGCAACCAGTGCTATTAAGAACGAGGTCCCAGGAATTTGTATCACGGGGAAATCTGACCTGGTTACTTGAATGCCGAGGTGACATTTGAGCCGAATACCGAAAGATTCAGCGGGACTTGATTGGAAAAAAATCCATCCTCACACTTGAGAGGAAGAGCAAGTAATTATTTTTCAAAATTCTTCACATTAACAACTTATTCGGTATGTAGTTTTTGCTTTGCTTTTTTTACACTCTGAGACTTGACGAGTTTTAGAAACCGCGCTGTAATTGCAAAGAGGCCTTATTCGCCCAGATGACACCGAGAGACTGTCCTCATTTTTTCATGTCACTTATGTGGACCTGCAAACGCACAAGGACACGTGTGGCAGACGGGGGTCTGTGCGCAGCAATGACTATGAACTTGACAACACGGAGGTCTTCTCTGGGAGGATTTTCAAGGATGTTAAAATCCACTCGGGTCAGCTGGGGGAAAATGTTCGGGGGAGGTATCGGGCATGCCAAAGACCCACGTGTAGGGTGTTTCCGTATGCACACATGTGGTGACAGAGTGAAGGCTGTGGGGACCACAGGAGCCATCCGCCTGACACCCCAAACCTCTGGAGAGAGCTCACCAGGAGGACATAGACTCTTCCAGGGCCCAGCAAGTGTGGCAGCTGAGGGCACCATCCAGGGGATGCCATGAAATCCGTCTCAGGGTAAAATAAGGTCTGTGTAGAAATTTCTTGATGGAGGGAGAAAGTAAAGTCTCTTAGGTAGCAGGTAACTAGTATGGAGCCTGAAAGCCCAGGACAGAGCTTTATTTGACTTCATTATGCAAAGGGCCAGATTTGGGGGTCAAATTAAAGGTACAGGCAACTCTTAGCACTTAAACACGTGATTTGATTAACCACATACCCTGAGGAAATCTTCCACTTAGCTTAGAACTCTTTATTTTTTTTTTTAATGTTTTATTTATTTCTAGGAGAGAGAGAGAGACAGCGTGAGCAGGGGAGGGTCAGAGAGAAAGGGAGATACAGGCTCTGAGCCGGCAGTCAGCACAGAGCCCGACGCGGGGCTCGAACCCACGAACCGCGAGATAATGACCTAAGCGAAAGTCGGACGCTTAACCGACTAAGCCACCCAGGCGCCCCAGCTCAGAATTCTTTATTATCATTATTCTATTGAGGTGGCAGCAGATTGTTTTCTGCAGATGTTCCCCGCGATATCTCCCATCCCACATGCTCTCCTACAATGTGACCTTGCCATGCTCCCATCAAGAGGTGAGGTCCAGTTTGCCTCCACTTGAATCCATGTGGCCTTTTGACTTGCTAGTAGCCAGCAGAATGTGGCAGAGGCGACACGGAATGCCCTGGCTGTGTCCAACAGGCCTTGGGGCCCCTGCCTGGTTCTTTTGGGACACTTGCTCTGAAAAGCCCCCTGCCATGGAAGCAGTCTGCCCATTCCACGACTGCCATAGAGAAAGGCCCTATACTGCTCCAGACCTCCATCCATCCGTGCCAACACGCCACAAACTGAGGATAAGGAGCCATTTTAGAAGTGATCCCCTGGGCAATCTGAGTCTTCCCACCTGGGCTCCCAGACACCCCAGAGAGGAAGAAAAATACCTCCCTGTGCCCTATCTAAATACCTGACTCACAGAGACCGTGAGCATAATAAAAGTATAGTGTAAATATAAATAAAAGCCACTAGGCTTAGAGGGGGTTGTAAAACAAATAAATTATTGGAACAAATGTTTATAAGTTTGCTTGTTTGTTTTTAATAATGACTATTATGGGCATTGAGCTCATTGAACACAAGAGAAACCGAGGTGTGGAGAAATTAAGCCAATTAGATTATGGAATCATAAACAGAATTATACAAGCACAGCAATCAGATGATCGCCTAAAGTTCATTTGAGGACATTGGAACCCTGAGAAATAATGACTTGGATCAAGTTACATAGTTGAAGGCAGATCCAGGAAAAGAACTGAGATTTCCTAAAGATACTTGGAATCCAGAGATCTTTCCAAAATGTTAGAGCAAGTATGACACACTGAAAAGATTACGTTTTGAAATCGGATCTTAGGGGCGCCTGGGTGGCTCAGTGGGTTAAGCATCAGACTTCAGCTCAGGTCATGACCTCACAGTTTGTGGGTTCGATTCTCACATCAGGCTCTGTGCTGATGGCTCAGAGCTTGTTTCAGATTCTGTGTCTCCCTCTCTCTCTGCCCCTTCCCCACTCATTCTCTGTCTCTCAAAACTGAATAAATGCTAAAAAAAAATTTAAAAATAAAAATTAAAAAAAAAAAGAAATCAGATCTGAAATGAATATACCCTTACTTAATGCCACAGGGTCCTCATATTTAAAATAGAAAAAAATCCAAAAAATAAAATAAAGTAAAATAAAATAAAATAAAATAAAATAAAACAAAACAAGAAGAATCGAGAGAACGGTCAATAATGGGAAGACCACCGTGATCTGAAGGAGGTATGCAGTTTAATAGATTTGTACTGCTGTTAATTTCCTGGTTATGATCATGCATCGGCGATTATATAAAACACTGATATTAAGGGAAGCTGTGTAAAGGGTAAATGGGAACTTGCTGTACTGTTTTTGCAATTTTTTGTAAATCTAAAATTGGATCTGAATAAAAGCTTAAAAAAAAACCCAACCAATACCTACTTAGTAAGATTTTTCAAGACAGTGTTTAGAAAATGTCACAGTTGGTAATCAGAAAGAGTTCAAATACAATTTCCCTTTGCTTTCCCCACCCCAACCTGCTGCCAGAGCCAAAACAGACGGCCTACTGACTTCTGATTCAGGTCTTGGTCTCCACAGCAGTGTCCTCACATATCATCGCTATGCAGTCAAGCGCACTGCAGCCAGGGCACTTCTGAGAACATTCGGCTAGGAAGCAGGTGACGGAAAATGGGAAACTTCCCACAGGAGTGAAATCTCTATGCCTCTTCTCTGACCTATGATTGCTTGGCAGCCAGAAGCTCTGTTCTAGCCACGAGTCCTCACACATGCAGCCTCCACAACTACTCGCCCTAGTATGGAGGTTAGACATCCTCTGCACCGCGGTCGTCTGATGCCATCTGTTTGTGGCCATGAGCTAGCTGAAAGCTCTCTGAAACAGCCTTCCAAAGCAAACTGAGCTGCTCTAAATATTTGAAGAGACGGAAATGGGGTTGCACCAAAGATGGTCTAATAAAATATTTAAAGGGCTTTTTTTCTAACGGCGTGTAGGCCACTTCCGTCTTTCCTCTTCCTCGGGGAAACATGCATCTTATCTGTTTACATTAGACTTGAACCTGACTGGGTCTGGGAGCCCTGCCATACCAGGGTGGGGAGATGGAAGGGGAAATTTCTGGGAAATTATCAGAATCATTTTAAAATAATTTCACCAATGCAAGTCTTCAAATCCTGGGTACATTCATAAAACAGATCTATGAAGATACAGAGACTGAATAAATAGAATAGCAATGGACTTGGCCTCCTTCTACTTCAAAACCATGGGGATTAATTGCTCTTAAATATACTGTTGTGGGTCCATTAGAGGAAACAGATAACCTCCACCGTTCCACTGTTACTCAACAGTCGGAATTTGGGCACAAGATGATCAGTCTTCATCAGTTTACAAAACCAATAACCTCCATCCATCCAGATTCCAGGTTCTTTCTACTGTGCTCTACTCTTTCTAATTTCCTGCCAAAAGTCCTTATCTTACCATTCTTGGAAATTCCTACTTGATGTGAATCCATGTAGAAACAAAATACATATTGTTTTTATTTTGGTAGCACACAAACTCACTTTTCTAGAAAAAATTGCTGAGCATGCCATAAAGTCATAAAAGATGGGCCCAACTTTGACTCTTGCAGTTCTATACCACGTGAGCAATGATATTGGCCCCAAGGCTTGTGCAAGACTGAGCATTTTCTGAATCATTAAGTAAAATTCAATGATATTTAATAAAGCCATGGGGTCCAATAGTGCCTTATGCAGATTCCTTGACAACCAGTTGTCTTTGGGTTTGTATGGAAATCTCTGCCTCAGAATCATACATAACAAGAAGTCACTGTTCTCTAACCATACTTAAGTCATTCATTATACAAACATTATCTATTCTTGCTCATTTTTACTCCTTTATGTCCTGGGAGAAATTCTCTCTCTTCTATCTTTCTTTCCTCGATAATGTTATTATTTATGAAATTAGATCACATCTTACTATTTCCCTGAGATGTCAAATTACTCCTAGAAGCTACAGTTCTTGGTCTGTATTACAGTTACCTGATCAGGCTGCTTCGCTCTTGTCCCCAACTATTTCCCAGGGTTAGTGTAAAGCAAAATGTGATTCGACCCCTGGAGTTCTAGCAAATCATTAAAAGGAAGATACCTCATAACTATATTATGGTAATAACTTCTTTTTATTAGAACCAAAGGAGGTACACTACTAATTTTCATCAAATAGCCTGTTATGTTTTATGTCCTCAAAAGGGATAAATAAACAGATGCTCTTTTGCTTTGTAAAATGCAAAAATACTGGCAGAGTCTTCCCGTCTGGCCTCAGGGACATTTATGTCATCCTCATATCCAATCATACAATTCAGTTTACGGACAAAAGACAGATCGATGCCATTTCAGATCTAGTTTTATCAAAGATGACCTGAACAAGTTCTGACCTAAGGAAAAGACAACAGTGTAGAGAACTGAAGGAGTAGGTTAGTCACGAGAAGATCAGGAAAGGGTACTGTCTAAGAACAACTAAAAGTATGAATGATCAGAGGTAAAATCTGAGAAGAAAATGAAACAGAAAGTTACTCAGCACTAAGTTGCTTCTCCACATCCACTCTAGGCCCCTCTCGGCCAACAGAAGGGTGCCTTCTGCTTTCTCCAGCACAGTGAGGTGACCGGACCCAACGTGGGGAGAGCTGAGGGGCTGGTTTCCATTCTCAGACATGTCCCTAAGCACACACGCCACGACATCCAGACTAGCGTTCCTCTTGTCGCAACCTCTCCTGCCCGCTTCCGGCCCATGTCACCTTGATCCCTCGCCTTCTCTCCTGCGGAGTGCTGCCCACCATCAGCCGGTCATCCAAATCCACATGTTCGATCTTCAGGTGTTTCCCAAGCGGCTGCTAACAACAGTCATGATCATAACTGCAAAGACTCAGATGATACTCTGCCAGGACCTGGCAACTACTCTGTGATGTAGGTCTAATAAAACGGGCTTATCATCCCCATTTTACAGCCAAGCAAACAGGCACATTGGCACCCTCCAATTTGGGTCCTTATCCTTGCTTCCCAGAACAAGGGCTGTGAAATCATCCTTAAACCCACCTCCATTAAACTGCCACTGCTCCATGTCTAAAAGATGACATAACCCAGGCCTCTGCCTGACTGCACACGGTCAGTATCTCCCTCCCATGATATTGCCTAACGGTGGACATCAAATCACCCAGGAACACTTTCATAAAAGAATTGCCCAAGCCCACTCCAACACCTAGAGAATCAGAACCACCACAGGGCACGGGGTCTGAACATCTCTGTTCTGTTTCTGCTTTGTGTCTCTGATTCAGACCATAGACCAGTCCAATTCAGACCACAGTGTTCTGTTTTGAGAGCACTATTGAAGTACAACTTACTTCACCCATTTTTAAGTATACAAGTCAATGATTGTCAGCAAATTTACAAAGCTGGGCAACCATAACCACAATCCATTTTTAGAATATTTCTACAACTCCTAAAATATTCCTTGTGTCCATTTGCAGTGAAGCCGGCCTACAACCCTCAGCCCCAGGAAACATTTTGTTCCACAGATTTGCCTCTTCCGGCCTTTTCAGATAAATGTCACCTATTAAGTATGGCTTCTTACACTTAGCCTAATGTTTCTGAGGTTCCTACATGTTCTAACTTTTAGCAGTAGATGGCTCCTTTTTAGTGCTATCAATATTCTACTATATGCATATACCCCATTCTTTTGTAGTCATTCACCATCTGAAGGATATTTGGATTGTTTTCATTTTTGGCTACTATGAATAATTCTGCTGTGATATGTGACTACATATTATTGCGTGGATATAGAAGTTCAATTTGTTTGGTAAATACTTAAGTGTAAAACTGTTGAGTTGTATTTTAAGTTCACATTTAACTTTCAAAAGAAATGTCAAACTTTTCCACAGTGGTTGAAATTATCTGACATTCCGACTAGCAATGTGAGAGGGTTTTATTTTCTCCACAGCCCCACCAACACTGGTAAGTGTCTGTCTTTTTGATAATAGCCATTCTAATGGGGAGAAGAGGTCTCCCATTGTAGTGTTAATTCGTATTTCTCTAATGACAAGAGATGTTGAGCATCTCTTCATGTGCTTTCATATGTGCTTTTCATGACTATTCGGATGAGGCATCTTTTTTGCTGAAATGTCTATTCAGCTCTTTTCCCGTTTTTAAAATAAATTGTCCTGTTACTGAGTTGTAAGCCTTCTCTACATAGTCTGAATACATGCCTTCATCAGATAAATGATTTGCAAATATTTTCTCCCAGGCTGTTGCTTCTCTTTTCAATTTCTTAATGGTGTCTTTTGAAAAACACAAGATTGGATTTTGATAAAATCCAAAATACTCATTTTTCTTTCATGGATTAGGTTTCTGGTGTCATATCTAGAAACTCACTGCTCATCCACGATCACAAAGATTTTCTGCAATATTCTCTTGTAGAAGTTTTATAGTCTTAGCTCTATGTTCAGATCTATGATCCATTTTATATTAATTTTGTGTATGATGGAAGGATCTAAATTCATCACTTCCCATGTGGATAGCTCAGGGCTCCACTTACTATTTTAACAACAACAACAACAACAAAAACCTGCCCTAATCCCCTGTTAATCATCTTGACACATTTGATGAAACCTCAGTTGACCATTAAGTATAAAGATTTATTTTTGGATCTCTTCATTCTGTTACATTGATCTATATGTGTATTCTTTTTTTTAAAAAAATACGTTTTATTTATTTCTGGGAGAGAGAGAGAGACAGTGTGAGCAGGAGAGAGAGAGGGAGACACAGAATCTGAAACAGGCTCCAGGCTCTGAGCTGTCAGCACAGAGCCCGATGCAGGACTCAAACCCATGAACTGTGAGACCATGACCTGAGCCGAAGTCAGAAGCTTAACCGACTGAGCCACCCAGGCGCCCCCTATATGTGTATTCTTAAGCCACCTTGTCTAATTAATGCAGGATCATAATAAGCTTTGGATTGAGTTGTATAAGTCCTCCAACTATTTTCTTTCAAAATTGTTTTTGATATTCTGGGTCCTTTACATTTCTATATAAATTTTAGGTTTAGCTTATCAATTTCGGGGGGGAGGAGAAATCCTGTGAAGACTTAGCTAGAGATTGTGTTGAATCTATAGGTCAACTGAAGAAGGACTATCTTGACTATATTAAGTCTTCTGACCCATAAACATGTAATTTCTCTGCATTTACTTAGATATTCTTTAATGTTTGTCACCCATGTTTTATAGTTTTTGGTGCACACCTCTTGAACTTCTCTTATTACATGTATTCCTGAGCATTTTTGAGTGTTTGGATGGTAGTACAAATGAAATCATGTTTTTATTTTCATTGTTGAATTTTTCATTGCTAGTATACAAAATACAGTTAGATTTGTAGACCACCGATCTTTATAAAATAACATCTTATAATCTTTTTACAGAATTCATATGATGGTATGAAAACATTTCCATGCCACAATCTCTGCCTGCTTCTTTAACCTCTTTTCCCATGGTGCATAGCTCCTAGTGTTTGTTTCCTTAGTGCTGAACTCTTAAAAGTACCTTATACCCCTGTAATGTTTCTTACCTAAATTTAACTTATATCTCAAGACTAGTTTACACATTACCTTATCCTAGAAACCTTTTCTAATTTCTATCTGTTCTACCACTCACCTTGAACTGTGAAATGCATGTACACATACACAGAGTTCCTATTATGTGCTCCTGAAATTCTAAAAATTGAGATCTGTCATTGTTATTTCTATATTGCATTTTAACTAAGTACTTAAATGTACTCACCTTGAGAAACTAAGACACCATGTGCAGCAAAGTCTGCTAGTTTTTCACCAATATTCATCTCCTTCCAGAGTAATAAATACCCTAAATTTTCACTAGGCACATGGCAAAAAATTGAAGACTATATCTCCCAGGGGTTAGATGTAGCCGTGTGACTTCACAGTAGCCAGTGAGCAGGGGCTCATGAGGCGGCTTCCGGAGAACTTCCCTTCCTTTATCTCTTCCTCCTTCTTGCTACCTCGAATCGGACCTGATAGCTGACGCGTCCTGGGGCAGCCCCCCTGACCACGAGGTGACCTCAGGACAGAGACCCACACATAGCAAAGTGAAGATATGGGAAGAACCTGGGTCTCCACACACCACCCCGGACTGCCTACTTTCAGGTTTTCCATCAGAAAGACCTGCATTTCTCCCTGATTTTAAGCAGTTGTCACCTACTGGCAAACTTAATCCAAACATTTACACCACACTTTACTGTCCCCTCTGTAGTACCTCCACATTGTAGGTGCTTTAACTGATATTTGCTCATTTATGCCAAAGGAGGAAGCCAAAGTGGGGGAAAAAACCCCTTCATGGGATATCAACTTCTAACTCCACGCTGCACCATACAGTCATGACATCTATTTCCAGGGTATTAAAAATCTTAATTTTTAGGTATACAATGGGATCTCTGGAAACATCTCAGAGTTTTAGATCTAATTTCTATTCTAATTTATTTATATAATACTGATAAGCTGCAGTGTTTTGTTTTCTCTTGTTTTGTTCTTTTGCGAGGGAGATGTAGCAGAGAAAATTTATTCAATGATTCCATGGATATTCAAGCGACAGAAGGTCTGTAATTGAATATAATAATAGATCTCACAAAATCAGAATGGTTAGTGACAATAGCATACAAGCTGTTAAACAACTGGATGCCACAGATGAAAAGCTGAGGTCCACAGAGGTGGCATGACCTAATTCCAGGTCACACAAACACTGGATGGGAGACCTGATGTCACATCTCAGATCATCTGACCTCCAGTTTGCTATTCTTTGAATCAGTTAGGGTTCCTTTGGCTGTGAAAGGCAAACTGGCTAGCTTAAGCATAAAGGGACATTTTCTTTTTAATCTGAGTATTTACAAGATCAAAACTTGGAACAGATAAGAACCAGGTAGTTCTATGAGGTTTCCATGGCAATTTTGGTGGCAGGGCTCATGTGGATGTGGCCAATGGAATGAATGGATAAACTCCGGCAATATTTACTGTTCTTTTTTCATACTGATCCTGGAAATACATATATATATTTCATATATATCATATATCATATTTTATACACATACATTATACATATACACATATGTATTTTTCCCATTCTTCTCCTCCTTCCTTCCTTGCTGACTGATCTACTTCCCAGGATAGTGACTGAGAACACCGGGTATCCATTTTTCCCATTTTCCGTAACTTGGTGCAGAGAAATAAGACATAACAGAAGTCTTTTGAAGGTGCTGTGGGATGTGCTTGTTTTCTGAAAGAGACAGAGAAAGAGGGTGTTCTGGGTTCCTGGCTTTCCCCTTGACTTTCTATGAATGTGCCTGTGTGAATATGTGAAGTCGCCAGTTTGGGCCCATGAGATAACAAAGTAGGGGATGAAAACCAACACTCTGAGGACAGCTGGAGAGAAGCTGCAAAGTGCCTGAGTCTCCTGTGGTGTCACTGTGCCCCTGAGTCCCCCTCCCCCCACCAATGACCCTCCAGATCTCTTGCTACTGAGATCGCATATTTATTGCTTGAAGTACGATAAGTGGTTCATCTCCTGCTTTCAGCCACAAAGCACCCCAATTGATATGTCACCCAGGATTTTAAGTCCTGAGCGTCTGAGGGACGCAGGGTCTGAGTGGCCAACTCTGGATTTAGTGCCTGCCTGTGAGTGGAAATGGGGCAAGGTGAGGAGCGACCCAGTGGAAGGAGCCTCTGGGACCCTCCAGCTTTACCAATACGAAGTCAAGCACCAGAGTGTCCCTTCCCACTGAGAAGTGCTGGGGAAGGGGAGAAGGAAGAAGAACCCCCAAAACAAATGTCCCTAAATATATGCATTCTCAGCATATTCACGGAGTGCAGGAGTACCACAAAGCAAACTGGCTAGTTCATGACAGCACCCCTTTAGGAAATCACCAATCACCTTATCTTTTCATCTGGAAACTAGTAAAAAGTGAAATGTATTCAGGAATATTATATTATATACTACACAGTTTTGCAATTCAAGATTTTTATTTTCCCTCAGTGGGTAGCCATGAAACAAATTTACAGATATCAAATGATCCAGTTACATCTCTCACAGACGCTAATTTCTCTTGTCAAACATCTTTTCACTTGACCCTAAGTAAGGACTTCTGCACACCCGTCACGTGTATAGCATAGTGTTTATTCTGTTATTTTATATTTCTAGCTTATAAATACACTGATTACAGACAAAAAAGACCTCCTATCTTATTAAATTGTGCAGAGTATTGGCCACTAAGCCATGGGCTAAGTCAAATGTGGACTGAGCACAGTTGAACTTGACAGGATATTAACAATCAAAGACAAAGCAAATTCAAGTGGAAGGTCCCAGCATTATTATTATGCCCAAGTTACATTCACTAAAGAAGCCACAGGATTTTGGTTTAATTTGAAGATGACACAGGTTAAAACTTGGAACATAGGGAAGAGTAGAAAATCCCCCAAGTAGGAAAGTTAAGAACTCAAGGGGCGCCTGGGTGGCTCAGTCGGTTAAGTGTCTGACTTCGGCTCAGGTCATGATCTCACAGTTCGTGGGTTCAAGCTGTGTGTCGGGCTCTGTGCTGACAGCTCAGAGCCTGGAGCCTGTTTCAGATTCTGTGTCTCCCTCTCTCTCTGACCCTCCCCTGCTCAGACTCTCTCTCTCTCTCTCTCTCTCTCTCTCTCCCAGAAATAAATAAAACATTAAAAAAATTAAAAGGAAAAAAAAAGAACTCAACATAATTCTAGGATCTAAAAAAATACATCTATTTTCAATATACATATATGAACTCTAGGAGCAAAACCTATGCCCTGTTAATGCTACAAAGAAAAACTCTCTTCTTTCTTTTCAAAAGCTCTGCTTTATCCATTTTAGTCCATTGTGTAGCATTTTCCATGGAGAGCAGGCCAAGGAAAATGTCCGTCAAGCACTTGTTAATGGCCTTTTGAGAAAAGGATTTAAATACACATGCAAGTGTTGGGTCAAAGATGATGTTACAAACCAAAAAGGAAATAAAAGGAAATATGGGGGGAGAAGTTAGCCAATAATCCAGTTATTAAGGAACACAAAATTGAAACCACACAAAATGTGATCTGTCACATTTTTCACACATTCAAGAAGTGGCATTACTTTTGGACCACAGATTTCATAACCACAGGTCAGAATATTTAATTTGAAACTAATTTATATCACGAGAGTATAATTTAATAAAAATATAAAACGTAGGGTGTCTCCTAGATTATAATAAAAATAATACCAGGCAGGCAAATGTCACCCAGTTCTGCCTAACTGAGGGCCTTGTGCACATGACCATGGATCAGTACATTTCAAACTCTACCAACAGTTATGGTGTTTCCTTAGGAAACCCCATCAGAATCTCTATTTCAGAATCTCTGTCACTAGAAGCATATTTTATATAATCATTTGTCTAACATGAACCACAGAAGCTGAGATTCCACCAAGCCTTCTCTGAAGGAATGAATACACAACAGATTAAATTAAGAAAGCTTTATTGAGAGACTGAAACATTTTTAAATGTTACAAAATGGTCTCTTCCGTATTGGATGGAAGTTCTGCCAGGTGAGGCAAGGAGGGCATCACCAGTCAACCAGAGAAGTCCCACTTGTGTTGTACATGCTGTTTCTAAATATTTTCTCTGAGGAAAGCATAGTATAGGGTGAAGCCCCCCGACACAGTGTTCAAGAATAATCTGGGCCAGGAAAGATGTTAATGCAACTTTTTACTCTGTTCTAGAATCCTCGGGGAAGGAAAGGCTTTTCTTGGGCTCCTCAGAGAACTCCAACTAGCTCGGGCAAGACGAGGTATATCAAGGGCTTTGCAGATACTTCGGAATCAAGTTCCTCTATGTGAGCCTAAAACTCCACCTGCCAAGGTCGTCCCTGGGACTCAGCCTAGTAGCTGAGTGATAAATCACTTCCCCTGTTCTTTTGTAATAGCCCCTTCCCCCCAGGGCCCCACATGCACTTGGAGAAGGCAAGCGTGCAGCACAGCTATGACAGAAATGTGGTGCAGGGTGCTGTGGGGGCAAGAGAAGGGGCCCCGTGGGGCCAGCCAACCTGTGGTGTGTGTGTGTGTGTGTGTGTGTGTGTGTGTGTGTGTGTGTGTGTGTGTGTGTGTGTGTGTGTGTCAGAGGTCTGGAGAGAAGGAAGAAAAGGATGCGGCAGTGGCTAAAATCTTGTATAGGTAGTTTTCTTGTAAATATCCAATGGGTATGTTCTCAACATGCCGTTTAAGACCAACTACTTTGGGGCCAGTGACTTTGCACCATCAAAATACACCTCAATGATAGCTTTATTACATACGTGGCTTTTTAACCACGTATTACATAGGTGGGAATTTTAATAAATACTGTTTTCCCTTATGGCAACTTTACTAACCCTCTTGTTAACCCACCGCCCTAGATCTATTGAGCAATCCAGGAAGAAACAATAGAAAAAGAAAATTTTAAATGTNTCTGGAGAGAAGGAAGAAAAGGATGCGGCAGTGGCTAAAATCTTGTATAGGTAGTTTTCTTGTAAATATCCAATGGGTATGTTCTCAACATGCCGTTTAAGACCAACTACTTTGGGGCCAGTGACTTTGCACCATCAAAATACACCTCAATGATAGCTTTATTACATACGTGGCTTTTTAACCACGTATTACATAGGTGGGAATTTTAATAAATACTGTTTTCCCTTATGGCAACTTTACTAACCCTCTTGTTAACCCACCGCCCTAGATCTATTGAGCAATCCAGGAAGAAACAATAGAAAAAGAAAATTTTAAATGTTATAAAGTAAACATATGAATAATGTCTAAAAATATTAAGAGTGGAAAGATAAGGAGATAATGAAGCACTGAAGAGCCTGATGAGGTTTTGAAAACTGTTATAAAACATTTTCAACCTGCTTTCCAGATTTTAATTGGCTGCTAAGTCCCCAAATAGTCGTTGGATCTCTCTCCATCCTGTCCACTCCAAGAGGCCATTAACCTCTCTTGTTCCAATCTAGATGACGCCATCTGTGGGCTAGTCTCCTTGGGTCCGCTGTGGACCCCAACCAGGGTGCCCTCTATCCAGCAGGTGGAACGATCTTCGTAAATTACAAGTCTGATGGCATCCCTCCTCCGTCTCAAACCCTTCTCCCAATAGCCTTCAAGGTAAGGTCCAAACATTTTAGTCTTTCTTATGGTCCTCCATAACCTGACCCCTTTCTTGTTACTGGCTCAACTTGCTACTTATGCTGCAGGCAAAAGAACATTCTGTGAAACCCTAAACATGCCACAGTTTTGTGTTGGCTCCATTGCATTTACTGGCCATTCCTCTTGCCAAGGATGGCCTGCCCCTGTTCTTAGTCTACACTGGTAGCTCTCAAGGAATATCAGCAGCATCAACAAGGGGAACTTGTGAGAAATGCAAAATCTTGCTCCACTGAGACCTTCTGAATCAGAAATCTGGGGAGTGGGGCCAGCAATCTGTCAACAGATAGTGTATATCTTATACTTCCACCTGTTGTGCTTGTATCTAAGAAGACGGAAAGTACATAACTGTACAATGAACTCGCATGTCATCAATTACTACACTGTCTGCACTTGGGGACCTAGGTGGCTGAACTGAAAACCATCAGGTCACTTGTTCAAACTAAAACAGAAGTGCCCGAAGGAGAGTAAATGGATAATGAGAGGGACCCACTGGCTTGAGGAGTCAGATGAACATTACAGGAGCAGAGACTGTCAGAGTCTGATGGGTCCCAGGAGGTCAAGTCGTCCCATCTCATCATGTCACAGAGAATGAACACAAGGGCCCCGGAAGGTGAGCGGTTTACTCAGGGTCAGACAGATGGTCAGGGGAAAGCTAAAACAAATGTGCTGGGGGAGGAAAAGGCCGCATGGCAAAACAGTTGAGTCATCTAACGGCCACTGACACAGGCCACCGAGGCAGAATGAGAACCAGGACATGCGGCTGCTCACAACAATTCAATGATCTTGCAGTTTTGACACCCTGCCACCAGATAGAAGTAATACCCCAGTCGGGCTGACATGATTCCGACCAGTATCAGCCTCAAGTCATGGACAGGTGTGATGGCGCTACAAAGTTTGTTCTTTAAACATGAACACAAATATTATCCATATAAATGCGGGTGTGTAAACATTACTTGTAGGAAAACACGGTCTATCAGATTCAATCTATTGTTGCTTCTAAGGTTACAGTACCACGTAAAAGAGTAGACCTCATAGAAACCTGGGTGTGCTAAATGTGGTTTGGATGTGCTAAATGTGGTTTATTTATAAACATAACATTTGTATGTATACATATATCAATACACTATATATATATAGTGTATATATAATATTCAGCATGCTGAGTGTATATAAATGTATATACTGAGTATATATAAACACTCAGTGTGTATAAATACGTACACTGAGATGTAGATAAATATATATAAGAATGTACATAAATATGATAATTATAAAGACAATACATACAACTATATATTATACATAGTTGGGAATTACATATATGAAATTATGTACCATATGTTATACATGTTATATTTTATATTTATGTATGTATAGTTAGGAATTAAGGACATAATTTGGAATATAGTTATATAATTATAACATTAAAACTATCTTGAAATTATAACATATTAATTATAATATTAAACATTAAACTATAATGATTTAATAGCATTGTAACTTAAAACCATAACATGAGAAAAATAGATAAATGCTATTATTTGGGGGAAAACATCAACATCAACAAATCAGTGCCCCACCCCCTGAGCCATTTCTGCGCACTCTTCAGAGGACTCCCCCTGGCCTCCTGGGCTTCAGGAAAACCTGACATCAAAGTGCCTTTAAGTTCATTCTGACAGACGCCACCATTTCTTCATCTTCATTACAGGTAGTCTATTTGCCCTCCTTAGGAGGTCAGAGCTAATTAAGAGGACAGCCTCAGCTCACCCTCCCAGCACTCCTAATCAGCTAGAAGAGTCTGTTTGCTTCCTTCCAGATCCTTTGCAGGAAGATCCCTTGCTTCTCTCCAGTGAGAGATTTAGGGCCTCAGGAGAGACTTATTTGTGCAACAGAGGACAGAAATGTTCCACTTGACAATTCAGGTAAAGGGCACAATCCTTCTCTGACACCTGCTCCATGCCTGACCTTAAATAAGAGTTGCTGTATTTTTCTATAAACACTATTAAATGTGCTTAGCAAATAAATTTGGCTCAGTATTTCTTAAGCATAACCTTTCCAGAGCCATTTTCTATTTTCATCTCAACATTCCATGGGCTAAACGTCACAGAGCCAAGGATAGCACATATCCTTTCAAAGGGGGCTGCTTTGATCTTAACCCCTCTGCCTCCTAGGAGTGCTTGGCAATCTCATGGACTAGCAACCAGATATGTTCCACACTAAGAAAAATGCCTTTGGGATTTAGGTGATCGTGAAAAACTCTGTTTGCCTTTTAGGTGTGCATGAGCTACATTTGATCCCTACACTCCTAACTTTAGTACGGATGACTGATACTGAAGCGAAGGCACACACACATCCACACACATTAACAGACACCTACTAACCATCTTTCTATAAAGCCTATTCTTTTACAGGGCTGCCATCCGAGAACAACAACCTAGAGTGCATCTATTTTGTTTCCTTAGAAGTGTCAGAACAAACTGAGGGCTGATGGGGGTGTGGGGGAGGGGGTGATGGGCATGGAGGAGGGCACTTGTGGGTATGAGCACTGGGTGTTATATGGAAACCAATTCAACAATAAACTATTTTAAAAAAAGAAGTGTCAACACATTTGCTTTATGAAATTTATTTCCTAAATATTTGTAATATCTTTCACTACTCTTTTCTTCTCCTTTCTGCCTTTTGTTTACTCCTCTCCCACTCCTTTTCCCCAACCTAATCTTGATTTCTGTCTTCATCCTAGAGAAGGTGATTTCATCAGAAACCTACACCTATTATTTGAACTAAAGAAGTAGAGTTGTGGCTTAGTCAGTTAAACGTCCAACTTCGGCTCAGGTCATGATCTAATGGTTCATGAGTTTGAGCTCGACATCAAGCTCTATGTGGACAGCTGAGAGCCTGGAGCCTGCTTCAGATTCTGTGTCTCCCTCTCTTTTGTTCTTTCCCGCTCATACTCTGTCTCTGTCTCTCTCTCCCTTGCTCTCTCTCTGTGTCTCAAAAATAAACATTTAAAAATTAAAAAAAAAAAAGCAGGGTTGATAAGTGCCACCTGACTTATGTTGGACTTTTCATTAAACACACCTCTATCTTGACCTTCCCTCTGTCTTCACAGTCAATGAGTCACCAAGAATCAAGAATCCTTCCTTCATCACGTAAGATTTCATAAACCATGGAAAGGAGTCTAAATGCTATTCTAAGTACAGTAGGAAACTATAGTTCAGTTTTAGCCAGAAAGTGACATGATTTGTTTTTCACTTTTAAAGAACAGCCTGGCTTCTAGGAAGGACAAGAATGGAAGCAGAGAGACAAATTAGAGGCTTCCTACAAAAATCTCAGGGTCACTTGACTAAGGGGAGTATAATAGATGAATTTGGGATACACTTTGTGTGGTGTCAACAAAGCCATTGCTAATGGCTTGGAAGGAAGAAAGAACGAGTACTATGAGGAAATGGAATGAATCAAGGCGGATACCTACATTTCTACTCAAGCAACCAAAGTGGAAATGTTGCCCTTTAATGAAATAAATAGAGAGGAATAGGATAAATTTGGAGGGGGAAGAGAAATGAAGAGTTCTGTGTTGGCCACAGTATGTTCCGGATGTCTACTAAACAAGCAAATAAAAATGAATGAAAACAGTCATCTCTTTTTATTGGAAAGGCAAGAACCTGAAAATGTAATGATATTGGAGCATCCAGCAGAGAGATTTTCTATTACGAGAAGTACACACTTGATTTTGTCTTGAAGGCAGCACATCCCATTACCCAAAGAACATTTTTTCCCCAAAAGGACTATGAGATAAGTAAATGCACAGCAGAATTTTTTCAGGATGCAGAGGTGTTAGAAGCCAAAAATAATAGAGCAGACTGATGTAAAAGAGCTCCTTTGTGGTGAGCTGTATAGAATGTCTGCTGATTATTTTCTTTAGAGTAGTGGATTTAAACTGGCCTAAACAATTACATATTGTGTTCTTTAAAAAGGGATGCATGTCTTTGGTGATAGGGCATGGATGAAGACTGGGTGGGCTAGCTCAAAAGAGAACAGGGATAGATATGCTGAAATTAGCTGGAGTATATGCAGGCCACAGAATCCACTGCAAAAGGAGACATGACTATAAAACAGAATTAATGAAGCCTGACTTGATTAAATGTACCTTTACTTTTCTACCTGTGTATTTCCAGAAAATGACTCAGACATAGAAAAGTATACTGATGCTTCACCATTGTGGTGTAGCACCACTATGGACTTTGAGTCCTGGGGTCAAATAAAATCCCTGTAGAGAGAGAGGATGGAATTTCTTCTGAAGGAAGTAAATATCTTCCCTGCCCACGTTCCAATGGAGAGATTCACTCCGGTAGTGATATAAGATTTAAAAAGGCAGGTCTTAAAGTAGAAGGAATGAAGATAACAAGAACAAATCTTCTTCTTACCCAGAGACTTGGAGGAGCCATGGCCCTGCGTTATAAATAGGCAATAACTACATGTGAGCAGTCCTTTAGAGGTAGGTAAACAGGCTTCTGGAACATGGTAATAGCCTAGAATCTGAGGGATCTGTGCATGTCAGCTTTAACAGTGGCCACATCTAATAACATTACAAATTGCTCTCTTTGCTGTTGTTTAATTTTGTTATTCCTAAACATACTATAACTTTTGTAAAATTAAACACCCATGCTTGGAGGAAGCATCATCACAGGGGAGAGCAGCAGCAGAGCCATTTCCGGGAAGTGGGGGTAGAGAAGATGGCAAGCAGTGCCCACTGGGCAGCAGTGAGATGGCACCTGGCTGAGACATAGCAGCAACCAGAGGAACAAATTTAACGGTAAAGATCCCCTCAGGACTACTAGAAATATATGGGAAGAGAACTTGGCAAAAAACTAGAATTACTTTGGAGGGAGGGAGGGAGGCTGGAGCCATTGGACATCTGGTCTTTAAAAGGGAACGTGTCGGGGCGCCTGGGTGGCTTAGTTGGTTAAGCTTCCGACTTTTGCTTAGGTCATGATCTCGCGGTTCGTGGGTTCGAGCCCCGCGTCGGGCTCTGTGCTGACTGCCAGCTCAGCACCTGGAGCCTGTTTCAGTCTGTGACTCCCTCTCTCTCTGACCCTCCCCTGCTCACACTGTCTCTCTCTCTCTCTCCTAGAAATAAATAAAACACTAAAAAAAAAAATTAAAACAATAAAAGGGAACGTGTCCTCATTTTGTCTACAAAATGAGACATCCCTGGAACGTTGGATGATATGCTTTTCTAGGCTATAAGCTCTTTCAAAACAAGAATGTACCAGGTAAGAAAGACTTGATCGTTATTTCTGAATAAAAGGCTAAAGATATCTCTGAATTAAACCTTTTATTTATCTTTTTGGCAATCAATTTTATTTTAAAATTTTTTAAATATAATTTATTGTCAAATTGGTTTCCATACAACACCCAGTGCTCATTCCAACAAGTAGGCTCCTCCATGCTCATCACCCACTTTCCCCTCTCCCCCACCCCCATCAACTCTCAGTTTTTTCTCGGTATTTAAGAGTTTCTTAAGGTTTGCCTCCCTCCCTCTCTGTGACTTTTTTTCCCCTTCCCCTTCCCCATGGTCTTCTGTTAAGTTTCTCAAGATCCACATATGTGTGAAAATAAACCTTTTAATTTAAAGAGGTCAGATTGTTTTAAAGCAACACCACATCATACTTCTTGAATTTGTATACCATGAATTTTACTGTTACAAATGTTATGAAATAACTGCTTTTAAATGAGCTTGAAGATGGTAAGAAGACAGGGATTCTCTGCATAAATTGCTTGGTTGAATAGCTACATGCCATTGTTCATTGCCAACAGTACCAGAGACAGCCAGCCAAGGAGACATAGAGGGTAAGTCCCTAGAATAGATTTCTTAATATAATGCAATCATGTAAGTGGTGTGGGTGTCATTATCAGGAGCAAGAATTAAAATGGATTGGTGCGTCTGGGTGGCTCAGTCAGTTAAGCATCTGACTTCAGCTCAGGTCTGATCTCACGGTTCGTGGGTTCGAGCCCCACGTCGGGCTCTGTGCTGACAGCCCAGAGTCTGGAGCCTGTTTCAGATTCTGTGTCTCCCTCTCACTCTGATCCTCCCCTGTTCATGCTGTGTCCTTCTCTTTCTCTCAGAAATAAATAAAACATAAAAAAAATGTTTTTAAAGAATTAAAATCGATTTAGCTAGAGTAGCCTGGGGACTAACTGAGGTTCTTTTCCCAGCCGAAAAACAAAAACAAAAACAAACAAACAAAAAAAGGAATAGTGATGCTACACCTCTAGATACTCTTAAAAAGTTTAATAAGAAAATAAGTTTAGGTCATATGATATCTTTCTCTGACTTAATTATTTTGCTTAGCATAACATACTCTTGTTCCATCCACGTTGTTGCAAATGGCAAGATTTCATTCTTTATTATCACTGAGTAGTATTCCATTGTGTGTGTATATATATACAACATCTTCTTTATCCATTCATCTCTTGATGGACATTTGGACTATTTTCATAATTTGGCTACTGTTGATTGCACTGCTATAAACACTGGAATGAGCACTGGGTATCATAAGTAAGAGATGAACTTCAGGGTTCTACTCCTGAAGCCAAGACTACACTGTATGTTAACTAACTTGAATTTAAATTTAAGAAATTAATTTAAAATTTACTAATTCATTTAAAATAAGTATATTAAATTCCTTATACACCAACATATTTTTTGAAAAATTACTATTTTTCAAAATGAAAATAATTTAATTAGAAAAAATAATTTAAAACCTTTGCATTTGTGATTACATAAAAAAAGAATGTCTTGTATCAACAATTTGTTTTATGGTTCAGTCTATAGGCTCTCTTGATAAATGATCAATATAAATTGAAATTAGTGTATATTCTTCATTAAAAGGATTACTATTGAATGACTGTCAATATGGTCAAGTTGGTAAATCGTGTTGACCAAGGCTTTTATTTTTTCCCCTGATTTTCCATCTACTTGTGCTGTCAATTACTGAGAAAGGAATGTTAAAGAGTCCAAATATGTTTCTCCCTTTGTTTCTGACAATTTTTCTTTTGTCTACAATGAAGTTATGTTATTAGGAGCATAAACATTTAAAATTGTTATTACTATGGTAATATTGCTTGTCATGAAGTCTTCTTTGATATTTACATAACCAACCAAGCTTTCTTATGTTTAGTGTTTGCAAGGACATACATTTTTCCATCCATTTACTTTCAACTCCTGTGTGTCTTTATATTTTAAACATTTAAACCACTTATCTATATATAAACACCATGTGGTTGGATCCTGAGTGCTTCGTTGTTTTGTTTTGTTTCAGACTTCAAATAATCTTTGCCTTTTAGATACAGTGTTTAGTCCGTTTACATGTAATGTAAATAATGATGTGGTTGTTTCAGTCTTCCATCTTGCTGAGTTTGTTTGTTTTTTTTAATTTGTTCCCTCTGATTTTTGTTGCCTTATCCTTCATTCTTTACTCAATTCCTATATTATTTTGGGTTAAGTGTTATTTTAAAAAATGTATTCCTATTTTTTTAACCATCTTTTTTTGCTTTTATCTTTATTAAGATATAGTTGACATATAATATTGTAGAAGTTTAAGGTGTACAGCATGATGATTTGACACACATATATATTGCAAAATGATTAGTTAACATCTCCCATCATCTCAAATATTTACCCTTTCTTTGTGGTCGGAACATTTAACACCTATTCTTTTAGTAACTTTCAAGTATAAAGTATGGTTAACTATAATCACAATGTTGTAAACTAGATCCCCAGAATTTATTGACCTTGTAACTGGATGTTTGACTCCTTTGGCCAATATCTCCCCATATCTTACATCTTTATTCATTCATCTGAGGATGGATGCTTATATTGTTTCCATATATTGGCTATTGTAAAAAATGCAGCAATGAGCATGAGATTGCAGACATCTCTTTGAGATCCTGATTTCTTCCCTTTTGGACATATACCCAGAAGTAGGATTGCTGAATCATATGGTAGTTCTATTTTTAATTTTTTTTTTTAGAAACCTCCATACTCTTTTCCATAATAACTGCCCCAATTTATCTTCTCACCAAGAGGGCATAAGGATTTCCTTTTCTTCACATTCTCACCATCACTTCTTGTGTCTTATCTTTTTGATAACAGTGATTCTAAAATGTGTGAGGAAATATCTCATTGTTTCATTTACATTTCCCTCATGATTAACAATCTTGAGCATTTCTTCAGGTACTTGGACATTTACACATCTTCTATGGGAAAATGTCTATTCAGTTCCTCTGCGCATTGTTTTATTTGGATTGTTTGTTGTTTTACTATTGAGTTGTAGGAGTTCCTTATATAGTTTGTATTTTACCGATTAGCAGATATATAGTCTGCAAACATTTTCTCCCATTTGGTATGTTGGTATTTTCATTTTGTTGGTATTTCCTCTGTTATGCTTCTGTTATGCAGAATTTATTTAGTTTGATGTAGTTTCACTGTTTATTTTTGGTTTTGTTGCTTGTGATTTGGGTGTCATAACCCAAAAATTACTGCCAAGACCAATGTCAAGGATTTTATCCCATTTTCTTCTAGGAGTTTTACAGTTTGGGGTCTTACATTTAAGCATTTAATCCACTTTGAGTTAATTTATGTGAATGGTAAAGGCTAAGGATCTAGTTTCATTTTTTGAATGTGAATATTCATTTTTTTTCAACATCATATATTGAAGAGGCTAACTTTCCCCCATTGAATATTCTTGAATCTATCAAATATTAGTTAACTATATATGCATG
Organism: Crocuta crocuta; assembly: GCF_008692635.1. Lineage (NCBI taxonomy): Eukaryota > Metazoa > Chordata > Mammalia > Carnivora > Hyaenidae > Crocuta > Crocuta crocuta. The sequence goes on from NW_027529596.1 coordinate 3,794,557, forward strand.
AGTTTGTTTCTGAGCTCTCAATTCTGTTCTGTTGGTCCATATATTTGGGAGTTTTTTTGTCAGTACTAAACTTTCTTATTACTATGAATTTATAATATAGCTTGAAATCAGGTAGTGTAAGGTCTCCAACTTTGATCTTCTTTCTCAAGAAAGCTTTGGCTATTCAGCATCTTTTTGTGGTTTATAGAAAATTTAAGGTTCTTTTTTCTATTTCTATAAAAAATATGTCATTGTAATTGTTGATAGATATTTCATTGACTCTATAGATGGCTTTGAAAAGTGTAGACATTTTACAATATTAGTTTTTCTGATCCAATAACATGGGATAGCTTTCTATTTGTTTCTGATTTTCTTTTTCCATTTTTTAAAATCAGTATCTTATTGTTTTTAGTGTACAGACCTTTCCCTTCTTTTTTTAGTTTATTTTGAGAGAGAGAGAGAGAGAGAGAGAGAGAGAGAGAGAGAGAGAGAATCCAAGAAGGCTCCACTCTGCACTCTGTCAGCACAGAGCCTGATGAAGGGCTTGAACTCATGAACCGTGTGATATTTGTATCACGTGATATTTGGTATCACAGTAAAGTTGGCCTCATAAAATGAGTTTGGGAATGTTTTTCCTCTTCAATGAATGTTTTTGGAAGAGTTTGAGAAGGATTGGCATTAATTTCTCTTTAAATGTTTGGTAGAATTCATCAGTGAAGCCATCTGGTCTTGAGTTTTCCTTTGTTGAGAGGTTTTATTTATTTTATTTTTTTTTATGGATTCAATCTCCTTATTCATTATTAGCCTCCTCATATTTTCTATTTCTTCCTGATTCAGTCTTGATTGGTTGTATATTTCTACTAAATTATCCATATTGTATAGGCTATCCAAGCTGGTATATATTGGCCATAGAACTCTCATAACGATTGTGTGTGTGTGTGTGTGTGTGTGTGTGTGTGTGTGTGTGTGTGTGTGTGAGAGAGAGAGAGAGAGAGACAGAGAGAGAGAGCGACAGAGCAAGAGACAGAGAGCACAACGAGAGAGAGAGAGACAGAGAGACAGAGAGACAGAGACAGAGACACAGAGAGAGACAGAGAGACAGAGAGAGAGAGATCAGTTGTAATGTCTCCCTTTCATCCTTATTTTCTTTGGGTCTTCCCTTTTTCTTCTTAGTTTAGTTAAAGGTGTGTCAGTTTTGTTTATCTTTTCAGAAAACAAGTTCTTAGTTTTGTTGGTCTTTTTCATTATTTTCTGGTCTTTATTTCATTTATTTCTGCTCTGAGCTGTGTTCTTTTGTTCCTTCTTAGCTTGTTCTACTTTTCCTAGTACCTTGAGGCATTAAGCTGTTTAAGCGTTTTTGTTTTTTAACACAGTTGACCCTTGGGGCGCCTGGGTGGCTCAGTTGGTTGGGCGTCCAGCTTCAGATCAGGTCATGATCTCACGGTCTGTGAGTTCGAGCCCCGCGTCGGGCTCTATGCTGACAGCTCGGAGCCTGGAGCTGCTTCGGATTCTGTGTCTCCCTCTCTCTCTGCCCCTCCCCCACTTGCTCTCTGTCTCTCTCAAAATAAAAAATAAAAGACATTTAAAAAATTTTAAAAAATAACACAGTTGACCCTTTCACAACACAGATTTCACCTGCACAAGTCCATTTATATGCTTTTTAAAAATAAATACATTACAGCGCTGTAAATGTATTTTCTCTTATTATTTTCTTAATAACATTTTAATTTCTCTAGCTTACCGTACTGTAAGAATACAGTAAATAATACATATTATGTAGAAAATATGTTAATCAACTATTGATGTTATTGGTAAGACTTCTAGTCAACAATAGTTGAGTCATTAAGTCTCTGGGGATTCAAAAGTTATATACAGATTTTTGAATGGAAGGGGGTGTCAGTGCCCCAACCCCCATGTAGTTCAAGGATCAACTGCTGAGCCTTTTATCACTATAAACTCTCTCAGAATTGCCTTTGCTGCATCCCTTAAGTTTTGATAAGTTGTGTTTCCATTTTCATCTGTTTTAAGATGTTTTAAATTTTCCTTTTATCTTTGACCCATGGTTTGCTCAGGAGTATATTGCTTAAATTCCATGAATTTGTGAATTTCCATTTTTCCTATTATTGATTCCTAGTTTCATACCACTGTGGTTAAAAAAGATACTTGGTATGATTTCAATCTTCTTAAATCTGTTATGATTTGTTTTGTAACCTAGCACTGGAGAATGTTTCAGGTGCACTTGAGAAGAATGTGTATTTTGCTACTATTGAATGGAATGTTCTGTATATGTTGTTTAGGTACATTTGGCCTAATGTTCAAGTTCAAGTTCTATGTTTCCTTAAGACTTTCTCTCTGGACAATCAATTCGTTGTTGAAAATGGGGTACTGAAGTCCCCAACTGTTATTATATTGATCTGTTTCTCCCTAAATTCTATTAGTTATTTCTTCAATACATTTAGGTACTCCAGTGTTGGATGCATACATATTTATGATTGTTTTATTCTTTTTTGAACCCATTATCATTACACAATAACCTTTGTTTCTGTTATAGTTTTTGAGTTAAAGTCTATTTTATCTAATAGGCAACCCGCATCTCTTTTGGTTTTCACTTGCATAGAATGTTTTTCCCATCCCTTCACTTTCAGCCTATATGTGACCCTAAAGCTGAAGTGAGTCATTTGTAGGCAGTGTATAGTTGTGTCTTTTTTAAATTTTAATCCATTCAGCCACTCTGTGCCTTTTGATTGGAGATTTAATTCACTTACATTTAGAGTAATTATTGATAGGTAAGGATTTACTAATGTTATCTTAATAATTATTGTCAGGCTGTTTTGTAATTCTGTTATTCATCCTCTCTTGCTGTCTTCCTTAGTGAATTGCTGATTTTTCTGTATTATTATACTTTGATTCCCTTCTTTTTATCTTTTGTGTGTTTATTGTATGTTTTTGTTTTGTGATTACTGTGAAGCTTATATATAGTATTTATTTTATACTAAAATAACTTGGATCTCATACAAAAACCCCACTTTCTACCACTTTTTATGTGTCTGATGTCACAGTTTACCTCTTTTTATATTGTGTCTTCATTAACAAGTTATTGTAGCTAAAATAATTTTTAATATTTTTGTGCTTCAACTTTTATACTAGAGTCAAGTGGTTTGTACATCAACAAACTACAGTATTATTCTGAATCTGACTATGTACTTTCCTTTACCAATGTGTTGTATATTTTCAAGTATCCAAGTTAGTAATTAGCATCTTTTCATTTTGGCTTGAAGAACTTGAAAGAAGTTCTTATAAGGCAAGTCTACTTGTAATCAAATCCTTCAGTTCTGGTCTTCTGTGAAAGCTCTTATTTCTTTCATTTCTGAAGGACAACTTTGTTGGATAAAGTTTTCTTTGTTAGCAATTTTTTTCTTTCAGCACTTTGAATATATCATCCCATTCTTTCCTGAACTATAAGGTTTCTGCTGAGAAACTCATGACAAACTTATGGGGATTCTCTTTTATGTGACAAGCTTCTTTTATGCTTTTCAGGTTCCCTCTGTTCTTTATTTTTGACAGTCTTATTATAATGTGTACTAGAGAAATCTCTTTGAGTTTAATTTGTTTGGGGACCTATGAGCTTCATTAACTTGGATGTCCAAATTTCTCCCCAGATTCAGAAAATTTTCAGTCATTATTTCTTTAAATAACCTTTCTGTCATCTTCTACCTCTCCTCTTCTACCTCTTCTACCTGATGTAATCTCATAGTTAACATAGGCTTTCTTCACTCTTTTTTCATTTTTTGTTTATCTGTGTTCTTCTGTGACTAAATATTTCCAAAGGTCCTGTCATCTACTTCACAGATTCTTTCTTCTGTTTGACTCATTCAGCTACTGATGCTATGGCATTTTTCATTCCATTCACGTATTCTTCAGCTCCAGGATTTCAGTTTGATTCTTTTCTCTATCACTTCTAACTCTGTTAAAAACTTATTATTTTGCTCATGCATTATTTTCCTCCTTTCATTGGATTACCTTTTTGTGTAGCTTGTTGTCTTCCTTGAAATAACTATTTTGAATTCTGTAATTGGGTAAATCACAAATATCCATGGATTCGGGATCTGTTACTGAACAATTACTGTGTTCGTTTGGTAGTGTTATGTTCCTTGATTTCATGTGCCTTGAAGTCTTGCATTGTTGTCTTCACATTTGAGAGTAGCAGTCAACTCTGCCAATTTTTACTAATTGATTTCAGTAGAGAAATATCTTCTGTTAGCCCTGCTGGTATTCTGAGGCTTTCTGAGACCTTCTATGGATTCATCTGCTCCATGCTTCTTGCTCCCTCTTGTGGCAGAATTCTTAAGTGTTTATATGCTCAAGTTTGTGTTCTCTCTCAGGCTAGTTTCTGCATGTATTCACCAACCATCTGCAAAATCTTGCTTTTGCTGCCACTGGGAGTGCATACACAAGCCAAATACAGAGCAGAGAATGTGTGGGCGAAATGCCTGTAGCACTAGGGGTGCCTGTGGGCCAACTGGAATGATCTGTAGGCAAAGCATTCCCAGTGGCTCATGGGTGGGCCTCCCAGTGGAGTCCACGACATGGTTAACAAGGTCCATGTCCCTCTGATACATTTTGGTCCAAGCTCTGGCTGCCACTCACTGCCTCCAAGTCATGAAGCTTACGAATCAGTCCTCTAGATGGGGCAGGAGAAATAGACCTCTCTCCCAGCATCCACCACAGCTGAGGAGGCCAGGTTCTCACTCATATAGTGTCACTTTCCCCCACAGGAAAAATCATGGGCCAAAATGAGCTTTCTTGGCACTAAGCTGAGGGAAGAGTGACAGGTGTAAAAGTCAAGCTGTTCTTACCCTCTCCAACGCATCCAATGACCTGCTGAAACTTCTCCACTGGACTCCTAGACTTCCGGCAACCCTGTCTTATCCGTGGGTGATTCATCTGGCTAAGAGGAGCTGGAGCCAGTTCATAGGTCAACTTCAGGATCCACAAGCAGGACTGAAGCATGAATGCTTTTACCCAATGCACTGGTGGGAAAGACTCCTTCTGGGTCTCGTGGCATGTGGTGCTAGTGACAGAACCAAACCCAAAAGAGTCCACAGCAACATCCTCTTCATAGTTTTCCCAGGCCTACAGCTAGGACCATGGCTGGAGAGTCAGCTGTCTGGTTGAGGCCTGTCTTCTCAACATGGCTTTCCTCATTCTTGGACTATTCCAGAGGTTCATAACCTCTTTATTTCCCACAGATTCCACAAAGGCAATTTTATCCATGTATGGACATCAAACTGTTGTTGGGGGGGGGGCGGCACAATTGAGGAAATTCTATCTCATTTGGCCATTTTGCTGATGTCACCTCTACTGTACTTGCTCTAAAAAGAAAATAATACATCCCTAACTTGTCACAATCTATCTTGACTTAGTATCATGCTACATGGTGAATAATGTAAGAATCCTTAAAGCCCTGTAATTTTATGTACATAGCTTGTTATATGTTTTAATGTTACAATTGTTGTCATATATTTTAATTTTATGTATGAAATCTCAAGTACTGTGCTATTATTTTTGCTTTAAATTGTCTATTGGCTTTGAAAGAACCTAATAAAAGAAATAAAAATAATCTCTTACGTTTATTGACATATATGCTATTTTAGGTTCTCTTTATTTCTTTTACAGGTAAATTTCCTTTCCTGCCATTTCCTTTCAGCCTAAAAGACTTGAGAGCAGGCCTGCTAATGGTAAATTGTCTCACTTTTTCTTTCTCTCAAAAATATCTTCTTTTATGGAAGATATATTCATTGAATATAGAACTCTAGGTCGACAGGGTTTTTAAGCAATGTTGTTCTATTGATTTTTGTCCTCCATTGTTTGTAGGGAGTCATTATCTGTCATTCTTATCAATATCCCTATCTGTTTTAAGTGGCTGCTTTAAAGATTTCTGTTTTTCTTCACTTTCTTCTTCAAGGAAGTTCTGTACTGTTGTTCACAGGTATGGTAGTCTTTGTCATTAATATGGCTTGGGACTGTCTCAGATTCTGGATCTATGACTTATGGACTTTGGTCATACACTCACTTGCTTTCCTAGCAATTATGGTTCTGGGCTGTAAGCAACAAATGAATCTAGGCATGACATGCTGATTGGCATAGATCACAGAGTAACTTGCTCATCTGGAAGAAATTATATGACTGGCCAAAATTATCTGTAATATGCCAAAGATTATCATGCAAAAAGCAGTAGAAAATATAAAAATATAAATAAAAACAGGAGAATAAAGAATACCTCTGAGGCTCTGAGACAAAGAAATATGTGGAGGCTGAAAATTAACCTGAGCTTCAGTATTGCAGTGTTTGAAGAAAATAAACTAGAAAAATTTGCTGTATATCTTTGTCATGGCAGGAGTCATTGAATGTGGGCAGTGGGTAGGGTGGCCTGTGTGCATTGGCTGTGCACAGTGGTCGTGTTACTATTTCTTTCTACAACAATTACATTTATATTTATAGCTTAAGACATGCAAAAATATTCATAATGCTTTCCTTAAATTATATATATACACATATACATATATATGTATATGTAGTTTATGTAGTATATATACACACATACTATATATATATATATATGTGTGTGTGGGTGTGTATATATATGTATACATATACTATATATATAAAGCTAGGTTTTAATCTAGTGCATTCTTTTTATATTAGGGAAATAAGTGATATATTAGTAATCTATATCCATAGGCAACTATACCTTATAAAGCTTTTTAACATATTATTTCATGACACTCATAATAAGCTTATTAAATAAATAGGACGTGTCTTATTCTTACGTCCATTTAATAAATGAAAACCTCAAGGTCCAAGAATGTGTGGCTTACCTATTGTTGCCCAATGTAATAGACAATGCTGAAGTGTGAGTCTAATCAGGTCTCAGAAACCATATCCTATCTAATTTTTAATCTGAAACAATTAAAGAGTTCTATCATCTAATCCATACCTACCCACTTCAAATCCCCAGCAGTTAAGAATTACTAATTCCCAGTGAGTCCTGGGTAAGTAAAGTTTATTCTACTATTGCCTGTTTATAATTTTGAGGATATTTTCTATACTTAAAGGGTCAAAAAAAGTTTTATTTGTATTTTATTTATTTTATTTATTTTTATTTTTTAATATTTATTTTTGAGAGAGAGAGACAGAACGCGAGTGGGGAAGGGGCAGAGAGAGAGGGAGACACAGAATCCGAAGCAGGCTCCAGGCTTTGTGCTGTCAGCACGGAGCCCGACGCCAGGCTCAAACCTACAAACCGCAAGATCAAGACCTGAGCCAAAGTCGGACACTTAACCGACTGAGCTACTTAGGAGCCCCAGTATTATTTGTATTTTAAAGGTAAAAAGTACAAACAGAAAAAATTTAAGGATTTATTTAAGAGCACACAGTGATGGTTTAGTCTGGAGAGCTTACAGTATCTGAGAAAATTATTCTGCTTTCTTTTATGTCAGATACTGAAGACTTACACAGACATTTCACAATAATGATAGTATCATAAAAACCTAGGTCAACTTAATGTGAAGACTGTCCCCCAGCAGTCCACACAGTCACAGCCCAGGCACTGGGAGGCTAGGAAGTAGATCTTATTCCTAGTTTCCTCTACTTATAACAAGGAGCCCCCTTTACTGGTTGCCAAACCAAAAGAGAAATTTATTGGGGTGTCGGGGTGGCTCAGTCATGATCTCGTGGTTCTTGGGTTTGAGCCCCACATCTGGCTTTGCACTGACAGCTCGGAGCCTGGAGCCTGCCTCGGATTCTCTCTCTCTCTCTCTCTCTCTCTTTGCCCTTCCCCCACTTGTGCACTCTGTCTGTCTCTCTTTCTCTTAAAAAAAAATAAACATTAAAAAAAAGAAATGTATCAAAGCAATACTGTCCAATTAATATTATCGGAGAAATACTTGGAGCTGTTTTCCAGAGACTGTGTTACTACGTAGGAGCAGAGAGAGGGAGACACAGAATCCGAAGCAGGCTCCAGGTTCTGAGCTGTCAACACAGAGCCCGATGCAGGGCTCGAACTCACTGACCGTGAGATCATGACCTGAACCAAAGTCAGACCCTTAACCACTGAGCCACCCAGGCGCCCCAGTTTTACCTTATTTTTAATGGGATGGTGTTGACTTGTAAGAGTTCTTTATATAGTCTAGGTACAAATGTTTTGTTGGACATGCATTTTGAAAAACTTTTATTAGTTTGTAGTGTGTCTTTTCATGCTCTTCACAGGGCTTTTCAGAGAGCAAACATTTTCAACTTTCATGAAGTTTAACTTATTGGCTTGTTGTTGTTTTTTTTCATTTACAGTTTGTGCTTTTTGTGTTGCATGTAAGAAAACTTTGTCAAATCTAAGAACACTACAATTTTCTTCTAGGAGTTTTATATTTTAAGGTTGTTAGTATATGATTCATTTTGAGTCCATTGTTTTTATATGGTGTAAGGTAAGAGTCAAGGTTCACTTTACTGGTTATGACTAATTTTTTATGACAAATTGCTACAGCACAATTTGTTGAAAAGATCTTTTCCTTATCCTAATTGTCCTAATATTTTCATCAAAAATCATTGACCATATATGTATGGTCTATTTCTAGACTTCTGTTCTGTTCCATTGATCTATCTGTCTATACCAGCACGCTACTTTGCTTACTTTATAAGTCCGGAAATCAGTAGTGTAATTTTTTCAACTCTCCCCCTTTTCTCAGTAGTTTTAGCAAGTCTAGGCCTTTTGCATTCTCACATAAATTTTGGAATCAGTATCTCACTGTCTATCTGAAAAGCTTCCTGGGATTTTGACTGAGATTACATTAAATCTATAGATCTTCTAGGAGAGAATTAACTACTAATAATATTGCATCTTCTTTTTTTTTTTATTGATACACAGTGTTATATTAGGTGAACAATATAGTGATTTTAGGTGAACAACATAGTGATTCGACATTTCTCTACTTTTGTTACTCAGTGCTCACCACAATAAGTATAGTTACCATGTCATAATACAAAGTTTATAATTTTATTGACTATATTCCCTGTAATGTACTTTTCATCTCTGTGGCTTATTTCTAACTGGAAGCTTGTACCTTTTAATCCCCTTCATCTCTTTTGCCAGTCTCCATACCCAGCTCCCCTCTGGCAACCACTCATTTGTTCTCTTGTGTTTAAGAGTCTGTTCTGCATTTGTTTCTTTGATTTGCTTTTAGATTCTGCGTATAAGTGAAATCACATGGTATTGGTCTTTAGTATCATATTAATATTTGTCACTTAGCACAAGACCCTCTAGTTTCATCCATGTTGTCACAAATGGAAAGACATCATTGTTTTTTATGGCTGAGTAATATTCCATTATATAATAATATTGTATCTTTTGCATATATGCCTACCTTATGACCCATACATTCTTCCTAGAAATATACCTTATTAGAAGCTCTTGGACAATGTGCCAGGAGACACATCAAAGGATGCCCCTAGTTCCATTGCCTGTAACAGAAAGATACTACAAGTTTTTCTTCATGAGCAAAGAGGATAAATAAATGGTGGCGCATTGTATGGGATATTATACGGCAGTCAACAATGAACTGACTCCAACATAATGGTTATTTTAAAAAACATTTCATCCAGTATGATTCTATTAATATTACACTAAGGTATATAAAGCTGGGAACACATTGTTTCAGAATGTAAATATATGTGGTAAAACTGTACAGTGCTAGAGGATAATAAATACAAAATTTAGGATAAGGGTAACTTTTCAGGGGAAAGTGATGAGCCTAGGAAGGCTTCAAAGTTTTTTCTTAATTTGACGGTGAGTTCACAGGCACTTAACTGAAGTGTCATTCTATACAGTATACATATATTTTACACTATCCTTTTCTATTTAATATTTAATAAAAATCAGTTTTTTAAAGGGAAGAGCAAGGAATTTTGTTGGACAGGGAAACAAAGGTAAATTAAACCTGATACTAATGAAAGAGGACAAAATCCACTGTTTTAGTCCATTTGGGCTGCTGTAACAGAATCCCATAAACTGTGTGGCTTGCAAACAATGGAAATTTCCTTCTCACAGTTCTGGAGGCTTGAAAGCCCAAGACTAAGGAATCAACATCTTCAGTGTCTGCTGAGGTTTGCTTCCTGGTTCACAGATGGTTGTCTTTACACTGCATCCTCACATGGAAGAAGGGGTAAGAAAGCTCTCTGGGATCTCTTTTATATAGGCACTGACCTCATTCATGAGGGCTCCAATCTCATAGTACAATTACCTCCTCCCAAAGGCTCCACTTTCCAACACCCATCACATTGAGGGTTAAGATTCAACATACAAGTTTGGGAGGATGCAAATACTCAGTCCACAGACGCATTTACAGTTCTTTTGCTTTTAATATTGTGCAACTGATTCTTTATTTACACCTTTCGACTTGTGACTTATAAACGGCAAAGCAATGTCTTAAATAATAGCTGGTGTCACTAATGTAAACATTTTAATATGGTGGGTTTTTTGACACCCACCTTCAACAAAGTAACTAAAGCACTTTAAAATGCAAGGAGAAAAAAAAGGTTGTTTGGAGAAATGCACCACTAGATGCATCTACACATAACATGCTATTAGTAAGAGGTAAAGAGCAGGACTCTGGTGTCAGTCTCCACGTTTCTTCTCACTTGGAGACTGATGACCGCTGAAAGCCAGAATGGCTTGAAGACCATTCTGGGTCTGGCTTGGATCTCATGTTGCAGGGTTTTCTTCTGTACAGTTTGACATGAACTTGACACAGTTCATTTCTTGCTTCATGAGGTCTCCCTGGTCGCTGTAGATCTCTATGATGTGAACACCCTTTGGGGCATTCTGATGATAGAAGGGAGGGTTTAAACCCCATTTGACAAGAAGAATCACCTTCTGTTTGAAGTAGAAATGAAAACGGATCCTTAAGTATGTGACAGGCAAAGATGAAAACATATCATTCCTTGTGACACTCCAGCAAATAGCACCTGGCACTAGAATTACTGTTTGATGACTTCATTCCCACCACTGTGCCAGCTGTACACATGGACCAAAGACATATTTCTTTCCATGTACCACGGACATATTTCTTTCCCTCTGTGATTCTGATTCATGGCACATGAGGTTGAAAATAATGTGGGGCATGTGGATTTTGATAACCTCCCCCAGTATAAAATTAATGATTTAGAGGATACAAGTAGAAAGGGCATCTCTCTCTTCTCCAGTATAAAATTAATGACTTAGAGGATATAAGTAGAAAGGGCATCTCTTCTTTCTGTCAAAGGGACAGTAAAGGAGCAGTCAGAGACAGACCTAAGAAACCACAATTCCAGGAACAAGGACGACAGTGTCCCACATGGTTAAGAGCACTATGCACTATGCAGAAGCCCTTGGTTTTGATGGTTGATGGTTGATGGTTGCTATTCAGAAATGAGCTATAGCTAGGATATAAAGGATAAGAAGGACTTGGGAGAAGTTCATTTTATAGACAATGTAATCCAAAGAGAGGGAGAGACTATCTTCAGATGTGTTCTAGTCCATTCAGTTGGCTATAACAGAATACTCTAGACTGAGAGTCTTCCAACAACAGAAATTTATTTCTCACAGTCCTGGAAGGCTGGGAAGCACAGTCAGAATCTGATGAAGGCCTTCTTCTTGGTTTGCAGAGAGCTTTCTTACCGTGTCCTCACGTGGTGGAGGAAATGCACACCCTAAGCTACTCATCCTTCATAAGGCCATCAATCCCATCATGAGGCCTCTGTCTCCTTGCCCTCACCCAAACCCAATTACTTCCCAAAGGTTCCACTTCTAACTAGCAAATACCACTGCACTGGAGATGAGGGCTTCAACATAGTAATTTGAGGAACACAAACTTTCAGTCCATAGCAAGCTGGGTTTTGAGAATGTCATACAATTCTCACAAATTGGTTATAAGATACCAACAATTCCTAGAATAATATTGACTAATCTCAAAATATTCTCAGAATAACTGAATAAATTGCAAACCAATAACAACATACTAAAAGTTATACTGTCTGGCATTTTACCACCTGGACAGTGCTAGAAACCAACATGTCTGATGTTCTCCAGGAAATACTCAATGCATTCCTGAGACTGATCCTAAAACCCATTGACTCTGTGCTGAAACACCCACAACCTAGTACCATAGAAATTTAGAGCAGGTAGATCACCCTGTTCAATTATCTTGTCTTCATTCCTTTGAAAGATGAAGGAAGTAGGCTTCAAGGAGGACAGAAGCTGATTGTGTAGATCTTTTCTAGCCCTGACATTAGGAACAAGCCTGCTGGAGCTCTCAGTATTCTTCTAAATAAGTAAACAATACCTTCCTCTGATTTTTTTTATAATTATTTGTCAGCAACTACTGTTTTGCAACTCATCCAGGTGATACATATGAAACACAACAAGAGTATCACCAGTTCTGGATCAGCTGTGCCCAATTTTATGAGGTAAAAATAAATTTATTTTAAGTTGCTCTTGGGAATGAAAATGTTATTTCACTCCTGAAACAGGGTTTTGTAGAGACTGGAATTAATCACCACCTGAAAACCCTCCACCATGTCATCAACAGGTGTAGTTAGTAATGCCTAAGACTTGTACACAGTGTTATTCAAGCTGAACAAAATAAAGCGCCAGGAACTGACTGCCTGCAGCAGGAAACACTAATGTGTACGACACTCTAAGAGAAGACATAAAAATGAGCAGGCACTGAACTTGAAGGAAGAACAAGGATGACAATCGTCGCTACTTTTAACCTAGATGGGTAATGGAAGAAAAACTGCCAACAGTATTTAGTGGCACCCATTGTCCACAGTGTAAGCACACAGGGCTCCATTCCAGAGGGATTTGTGATGTGCTTCTTTCTATAGGTTGATGTGGAAGGGAATGGGCTCCAGATTGGGGTTTGACTGGAAGGAAGGTGTTCCTTACCCTCATGCCCTTCACTAAACTCCCAAGTGGGTGTTCATGATGTAAATACACACAGAAGAACAGAGCATGGGTAATTCCATTAGCGAAAGAAACTAGAAATTCTCACTGGGAGTCCAAAATATTTTATGACATTAATCTGTATTTCCTGAAATTGTGAGATGCCAGAGATAGAGAAAAGAACAGACTGAGAAGTCCCTAAACAACTACAGAAACTAAAAAGAGTAGAGGTTAGGAACAATAATACAAGTAGTTGAGGCTCAGGTAAAGTTTAAAGCTCCTTGTTGTACAAAATCAACGTACAGAAATCGGTTGCATTTTTATACACCAACAATGAAGCAACAGAAAGAGAAATCAAGAAACTGATCCCATTCACAATTGCACANATAAATGGAAATAAAAAAGAAAAAAAAATTAAAGCTCCCTGTTGACCTTTACCTAGCGGGAACCCCTGCTCTAGAATCCTACCACACTCTGCTAAAAGAAAACCATTGCAGTAAACCTAGCCCATCAAACTATTTGTTTTCTGTAAGATGATTTAGTCAAATAAACTGTCAAGATTTTAAAACATATGCATCTCTAGAGTGGCTGTGGGTGTTTGTAAGAATTTACATTAATTCTCCAAAGAGATATTTACTAAAAACACTTTTATGTTCTAAAAAAATGTTTGTCCAACACCTAGTATGATTTCAAAAAGCCTTCCTACACATTGACTATCAAACAACTGTACCTATTGAAATACATAGTAACCAATCATTAAGGACGATGATCCATGGTAATTGTGAGGTATTCTTGCTGATCACTTATTTATAACTAGGGGTATTCTCTCAAACTGTCTTAGTTTGGGCTACTATAACCAAGATATCATAGACTGCATGGCCTGACCAATAGAAATTTATTTCTCACATTTGTGGAGACTGGAAGCCCAAGATCAAGGTGCTGCCATATTTGGTGTCTAGTGAGAGTGTGCTTCCTGGTCTGCAGATGGACATCTTCTTGTTATATCTTTACATGACAGCAAGCAAGAGCAGGCTATCTGGTCTCTGCTCCTAATTTTTTTTTAGTGTTTATATATTTTTGAGAGAGAGAGAGAGCGTATGCACACATGTGAGCAGGGGAAGGGCAGAGAGAGAGAGACACAGAACTCAAAGCAGGCTCCAGGTTCCGACAGAGCCCAGTGTGGGGCTCAAGCTCAGGAACCATGAGATCATGACCTGAGCCGAAGCTGGATGCTAACCAACTGAGCCACCCAAGTGCCCCTCTGGTTTCTGCTTCTAAAAGCACTAGTCCCAACCATGGAGGCCACACACTCATGACCTAATGACCTCCCCATAGCCCCATCTCCAAATACTATCACATTGGAGGTTAGGATTTCAGTATACGAATTTTGGGCAGACACAAACATTCAGTCTATAGCAAGCACATTCAAACCTATTCCCACAGACCAAAACCCCAATTGCTTTTAAACTGTTATTAGGATAATATATGTGCACATTACTGTTCTAAGACTACCATCTCCTGATGAAGATTTTGGAACACTCTCAGAAAACATTTAAACAGCCGAAATTGTGCCAGAATGCACAAATCTATGAAACAAAAAATCTACAAGTTTTGACGCTGTCCTGTACAGTTAGGCAATATGGGGAAGGTACAAATGCCTGTCTTTAAAATGCTTCTAATTAATTTAAGAGAAAAGAGCACACTTCCCTCTGGAGAATTTAATTCTGTCCAAAATATAAGTGAAACATCAATTTCTTTTTAAGATTTTGTTTTTAAGTAAACTCCACACCCAATGTGGGGTTTGAATTCACAACCCCGAGATCAAGAATCGCATGCTCTACCAACTGAGCCAGCCAGGCACCCCTTGGATTTTAATTTAGGAGGCCAACAATTAAGAGACTCCCCCTCATTTAGCTTCCCATCCCTCATTCTCTTACCAGCTTGCAGGCACGCAAAGGAGAGAAAAGAAAAGCTATGTTCTTGGCTCACAGAAGCTATGTTCAATTCTCACAGAGAATCGAAACGTCTTGCCAAATTTCATGCAGAAAGTGCTTACTAGAATTAGAATTACCTTTTACTCTAATAATCATTAAATAAGTAGGAAGAACCAATCGCCTTCAGTGTTACTGAAAATTCACAATCTATAAAACCATGCAGATGGAAGAACTTAAATGGTATATTTGGAGACATTATAAAGCTCAGCTTCCTAAAAATTTAGATCTCCGGAAAACCTCAGATACAATTTTTAAAGTCGATTGACTATCTAATGAAATTACCTCTGATAATTCTGATGTACATGGTTGGCAGGAGTTTCATTCTTTTTTTTTTTTTTTTAAATTTCATCCCATTCATTTGATTTATGGGAACTGGAAAGACTTCCTTTTCTTACAAAAGTAGAATTAATTGGAGCACTCCTGTAATCTCAATGACTCCCATTTCCTCTGTGAAAATGAGGGTAAAGCTTTAGATTAAAGTAGATAAAACAGATTGACGGGGAACGTGAGTGGGAGAGAAATGAGAGAAACTGCTCTAGACTAAGGGTCTTGTATGTTTCAGACACAAGTAGCAATAGAAGGACCTTAGTGGCAGAATTTAGTTTCACTGAATCTCATAATTTATAATGTTTCAAGATTTGGGTGACCTTTTCCAAGGCAATTAATTTGCTTAAATATTTAGTAAGAGCAATAGCAGGCTTTTAGTACTCATGAATGCATGCCATGTCTTTTAGGGAACAGAATTAAGTAGATAAAATGAGAAAAATCATACAATGCAACACTCTTTCCCAGGTAGCCACAGGTTCTTCTTAATCTCTGTCTACATGAGCAAAGACCAAGGTCATACAAGTCAGACCACTTAAAGTTTGAACAAGAAACAGGCAATCCTTGTGGGAGGTTCTAATTGAACTGACTTTAGCTAGAAGCCCTGTGAACATCACCGCAGCCTAAATTTTAACAAGCAAAAAATCAGGGGGTGGGGAGGACTATTCAAATGATCTACAGGAGGCAAGACACAAGGAAAAGTCTTCTATACCAATGGAACTATGCCTAGCAACATGGTAATTCACATTTCCCCAGTGCTATCTGATAGGGCTCCAAAGAAAACAATTACTCTAAATCTACACCATCATTTTTTTTTTAATTTCTACATCTAAATGGAAATGATGATTCTCCAAGTCTGTAGGCAATGCCAGTCACAATGGGGAATCATGTTACACAGCGGGACAATTATAGAGAGACAGAGCTATGAGACCCAATTCCTTTTCTCATTTTTGGTCCACATAACCAAGGCCACTTCCTCTTTCTTCATTCACCTCCCCGCCGCCTCAGCTTCTAGCATCAATTTTAAGAACTACTGCTACTTTTCTCATGTTCTAAAAAGTTAAAAAGCACTTTAAGTATCCTGCTTAATCCCTCCTGGAAAATATTTATTGAGCAGCAAATATGTGGCCCTGTACTGGGCAAGTATGAATTAGGCATAGCTCTATTTTCAAGGAGCTCACCAATTAATAGACCTGCAAAGAGTGATGTACGAAGTGTACAAAAACTAAAAACAAACCCCAAAGATTGGGAACAAATTATATACCACTAAAATACTAAATTTAACAGTAATGGTAATCATTTCTGACACCAACGAATTAGAGCCTCCAGGACAAAGCAAGAAGGACACTAGGCTCTTGTGCCACACCCAGCTGTCCGCATCTCAAGACCTAGCACCCCCGCCTCTACTGACACCTGTCAACCGGCAGAGTTTACAAACAAGTGTAAAATATTAGCACTAGAAAACACCTTAGAGCTTCTCGAGTTTTATTCCCTCATTTTAGGACTTAAGCTAGAGATTAAAATCTTGGTCCATGTGTTGAATCCTGGACACCAGAATGAATGCAAGTCATGTGACTCCCATTTACCTGTGCTCTTTTAGCTACACCCCCGCAGTCTCTCATCATATGCATTCGCCCTGCACTCACCCAAAATCTCACTGCTTGGGCCAAGAAAAGTCCCACTTTCACCACAGAGGGCTTCCAACCACCATGGCTCTCCTGGTCTCACTCTTCTGTGAGCTCCTACAATACTCAGAAGCTAAGTGACACAGCTGACCCATCAAACATACTGGTTCCCGTAGGAAACTCTCAAGTACATGGTGAGTAACTGGAGGGCACAGACTGGTGACTTGGCACTGCTGCTTTGCTCCTGGCTTCTGCTGGGTACAAACAAGCCAGGTCTAAATACTTCCTCAATGGCTGAGTCATCATTTAATGGAACCTAACTATTTCCACTTAGGTTGGGATAGCAATGACCTGCTATTACCTGAAAAGGCCACACCTCTCTTCAAAGGTGCACTCCTGCTTTATCGCAGGGCAGCCAATCTAAGCATTTGTGCATCAAAATTCAGAACATATTCAACTCAGGTTTAGAAAAGGTAAAAGAGCAAAGTGTGTTATAGTTTATTTGAAGGCGGAGATTTGTGAGGCTTGCTCCGTATGTGTCTAGACCTTGCCTGAAGCACTCAACCTCTCTGAATCTTGAGTCCCCTCATCTCTCACATGCAGTCAATAATATCTACCTTATAAGTAGACAATATAGTTGTGAAGATTAAAGACAATTGTGAAGACCAACCACAAACCATTCTGATGCCAATTTCCTCCATCCCAATTTTTCTCGGCCCCTAAAATACGATCTATCCCATGTTTCATTCTGCTAACCCTTTCTTTGGGTCTACGGAATATCTAAGGAGTTGACTAAAATGAGCTTAAGATGGGATTCCTCCCTAAGATATGTGTGCTTCAACAGAAGACTTCTGAGTCAAAAGTGCTATTTTCCCTGATTCTTCATGGTGTGTTGTGTTTGGATAAATCAGGGTAATTTCATGATTGGAATGAAACTAATGAATATAATTGCATATATACTATGTGGATGGGCCAGAGGAAATGGCTGTTATTTTCAAAGCATAGGTGGAAAAAGGATTTTTCAAGTGAAACAAAATTATGTCTCAACATTAGGGTACATTTCATATATCCTCAGTGTCTGAATTTTAGACCCTCACACACAAGGCGGGGGGGCCCTCCCCCCCACCCCTTTCCTCATTCACTCTTGTAGTGGCTTGGTAATTTCCACTGTGCCTAGCAAGGGAAAGGGAAGGAGACATCTCTGCGCGGCCCCAAGTAGTACAAAGAGACTGCAGGAGAGATGTGTGTGTCTGTAACGAATGTACCATTCTTAGAATTCTTAAAATATTTAGGGTCCCTTTTCAGTTTCCAGGGACTCAGACATTCTATGGATCCTGGATAAAATTGCAAAGTGTCTCACTGTCAGTGAAGTAAATTAATATTTTATCTCAATAACACCATACCCAAGGCAGTAATACCGTTCAACCAAAGGGCTATCCGAAGTTCACAGACACTATCAATAACCTCAATATGCCTCATGAGAGAGGTTGTTTATACCTGTCCTTAATGAACAGCCCTGTGGGAAAAGAGATTTCTGTGTGGGCTGTGAAGCAAAACAGAAAGTGAGCTTCACCCATGAATCAATAGTTCATAATCATAACCATTTTTTTTTACATAATTACTATTGTTGTTTAGAATTTGTGGGTTAGTGGTTCCCAAATGATACTTCACTGAGTCTATATTTCTCAATTTCTAAATTTGGATTTCTAAATGGAGATGCTGCACTTCTTCGAGAGTCATGACTATGGGTGACCTCTGCTATTCACACTTCATAAAGAAATCCAATAACTATTTATCTCGTTTATTTAAAATGCCAACATCTCATATTCTTGCAGTCCTCTGATCTGCTTCTAGTCAATGGCCTTGTGTTGAGGAAACATGTAATGAAACACGGGAAACATAAAGGACTATTTACATGGAAATGCCTCCACAGAATATGGGAACAGGAGAGTGGGCAAACCCAGCAGGGCCGGTCCCTGGCACTCCTCTGTCTTACTTTGTACAAGCACAAAATAGAGCATCACTGCCCATCTGTCAGCATCTTTTAAATACACAACGAACAGAGGAGTCTGCCCTGATCTGAACCAGGTAGGGTCTATACTCCTTAGCCCAGAAGATATCTTCTGGAGGCAGGCTGGACCTGTGTGGCTGTCATTCAAGCCGTTTCATTACTCAGCAGGCATTACAAGATACCTGGTATGTGCCAAAGTACTTAGGATGCACCAGATAATAAGAGAGTCTGAAATGCCTGCTCCACGGAGCTTGCGTATCCCAAATTGTTGCAAATCCTAACATTGTCAGCTCCGGGAACCCGACAGGGGGAAACAGGTGTGGATGGTCTAATATCCATAGAAAATGCTGCCACAGCAAGTCAGAGGTCACAGAACTTCATATCAGGGATTCAGATAAATGGCGTATCTTTTGTTATAAATAGGGAGTCGGGAAATCACTGTTCTAAATTATAATAATAAATAAATAAATAAATAAATAAATAAATAAATAAAGGACGATCTGAAAGTTGGCCATGTTGCTTGTTCGTAGCCACCGTACAACACCCTGAATTTGTAGAGATCTTAAGAGTTTATCCAAGAGATAGCATTATTTAAGCAAGCCTGTTGACAGCTTAGTGTTGGAGTATTTTTTAATCTCTGTAAATTTAATTACAGACAATTTCTACAAGCACATGTCTTTTAAAAAAAAATACGGCATTCGTTCTATTTATTGATGGAAAACACTTAAAACTTTACAGTTGCTTTTTGAGAACAGTCTTTAAGGTCGTAACTATGGGACTATGATCAGGGCATGCTTTATTTCCTCAGCGATGAACTGAAGTTATCGAGGTTTCCATCAAGCTATTCTATTTTACAACAATAGGAGGTCAATGCAGTGAATGTGGATTGACTTTGTCCCGTGATGTTGCAAGAGAGGGGAAGCTGCAAGAGAGGGAAATGCAGGGGCTGGGGCAGGAAAGAGTGATGTAGACATAAACACACAAATAGGGCAGGAGAGGCCTAAAATAAGGCCCAGTATTAAATGTGTCTTGATATGTGGGGGAAACCAGGAGGACCCCGAATGGCCCCACCACAAGTTTCCCTCCCCATTGTGCTTCTGCAGAGAAGGTCACCCAGCGAAACAGAATATACATCAGGCAGTTGTGTGTTTGTCACAGGAGGAACAGGCACAGTCCCGGCGTATCCCTGAGTCGCAGGCTTCAGCTCCCTGTCAGCCTATGGAATTATTCAAACAGTCAATCACGCCCTCTCCTAAGAACCGTTACCCCAACTTCTTGCTGCCTCAAAGGCTCCTCCCCACACCCCCTGCTTGTTCACTCTGTCCCCAAGTGCAGCTCCACGTGGCTCTGTATGGTGCAGTGTTCTCGTCCGGGCTGTGAGTGTAGGTGCGTCATCTTTGACCTCATCTGTCCGGCGTTGGGTGCCTCGTGTTTGGCTAGCCTATAACCCCCGGGGGGGAATTTCTCCCTCCTCAGCAGGACAAAGGAAGGAAATCAAAATAGAGCTGTTCAAGTGCAAAGTTAAAGCATACAGTTCATTCTGAGTATCTAGAAGATGGCAGGGATACAGGGCATCCGGGAAGGCAACAGATGCCAGGAAGACGCCGAGTTTCAATACGCAAGTAGACAACAGCCATGAGAGGTGTAGCCAGAGGCAGCCCAATGAGACTGACCCTGTCCTCGCAATGCAGAGTCAGGGGGAGAGGGCCGGCATGAAGCCAGGGCTCCAACAGGGCCAGATGAGCCAAAGAAAGGATGAACTTGGACTAGTTACAGTACAAGGGCTGAGGCACAAAGAACCACATATAAACCAAGTCAACAGGACACATGAAATATGCATTTAGTTCCAGGAAAAACTAGAGCTTTGATTACTCAGGTGGAATCGTGAGGCCAAATAGCAGCATCGACGTCACCTTGATCCCAAGTTATCTGGGCAACACACTGGAGCAAATTACATTCACCCCCTCTTCCTCCTCACTACCTCTGAATGTGCAACATAGCCTGGTTTCCAGGAACTAGAAAAGAGCCGATCTGGGGCGCCTGGGTGGCTTGGTCAGTTAAGCGTCCGACTTTTGCTTGGGTCATGATCTCACGGATCGTGGGTTCGAGCCCCGCGTCGGGCTGTGTGCTGACTGCCAGTTCAGAGCCTGGAGCCTGTTTCAGTCTGTGACTCCCTCTCTCTCTGACCCTCCCTTGCTCACGCTGTCTCTCTCTCTCTCTCTCCTAAAAATAAATAAAACATTAAAAAAAAAAAAAGAGCCGATCTATACAAGGAGCTTGCAGAGAGCTGGAGAAAAATCATGAGCCACAGCAACTTGAGGATTCTTACTTGGGGTCCGAGAACCTCGGGGCCGCACACCATTCTTCTGCCCTGATCATGATGTAACCATGTTACTGTTCAGAGGGCTAATACCAAACTTCCAAGGATACATCTATTTTTAAAATTATTTTGCAGCTTCTATGCATAACTCTGGTTCCATGCCAGGTCTCTGTGATTTTCAGATAATTGGAAGTGCTTATTAAATCTGTTAACTAACCGACTGGGGAGTGGGGTGTTGCCAAGATCACACACAGACTCCATTATCTGATTTTTGAAAGTGGCTTTTATCAGATTGTCTGGGCTACGTAATTGGCCAAAGCTCTCCACTCCTTTTCCTTTAATTTAAAGACTCTTATTTAGTTTTTAGTCACTGTTAATACCCCTTCATTTTTTGAGCTTTCTCATCCAGAGTCTGCATATTTTGCCTGCATGTTATCTGCCCTCAATATTCTTATTAAGGGCTTCCCTGTGGTCTTCAGTATTTTTCCACATTTTTGTGGAAGTAAGATTCATATCTAAAACTTTCATTGATTTATTCAACTCCTATTTATTCGTGGCACACTTAACATTTTCTAAGCATTGGACAGGAATTTCAGAGACAGTGAAGAATACGGTTTTATTTTCAGGAATGCAAGCATGTCTTTTGGATATAAAATGTGATAACAGAACCAGGCAAATTCTCTCTTTTTCTTCCTTTCCCTAAAAACCTCCTTAGATCTTAGATCGGGGATTGTACTTAGGAGAACAGCCCATTAATCCTGACCCCTGCCCTCTGCCCGGGCCATCGTGAAGTCGGCCAAGCCTGAGCCAGTCTGAGTTAAAACCTCTGCTCCACTGATCCAACAAATCGGGAAATCATTTGGCGTCACTTCTCTTGCCCTGTCTCTGTCTTTATCCCCAGGCTGCACTGTATGCTTGGCAGCCCCCTGCAGAGCGGTTCTGACCTGTCCTCAGACACTCCCCACGCCTGGGACTTTGTTTCCACGATGCCAAGTCCATCCCTCTGCTCCTCCTCTGTCCCAGCATCTACGCAAAATCAAGGACGGGAGGGGGTCCGGGGGCTCTTGTCTCTCTGGAAACGTCTTCACTCCCTCGTTGCCTCATGGAGGGTCTGGCTGGGTCCACATTCTAGGTAGATGACTATGACCAGATTGAGCCACTGTTCTTCAGACGGGAGGGGAGTGTTCCATTATCTTCTAGAAGAGGCACTCCTACTTCCCGTCCTTTGTTTGGGTCTACTTTTCCTTCCGGCACTGTAAAACTCAATTATTCTGTTTCCATTTCTGGTGCTGGATACTTGGCAGGTCTTTCTTTCTGGAGACTCCTAGTCGTTGGTTTGGGGAATTATTCTCTCATTTCTGTTTTCACTGTTGTTTTGTTTCATTTTGCCCTTATGATCGGTATTCTTTACAGAACTTGCAACTGTAAAAGGCAGAATCCTCGTTTTTATTTTCTCTCCAATTGTCTTTTTTTTTTTTTTTTGCCTGTTATTTTTCTTTCGGGGAAAGTTCTTCAACCTTTTTATGTGACTCTTCTACTTTTTCTAATGCCACATACTTTTAAGTTCAAAAAAGTTCTGTCTTGTTCTCTGATTTCTCTTTTAAGCATAGAATACATTGACTTTTGTTATCTCTCTGGCGATATTATTTTTTGAGATATTGAGATTTTTTTGAAGTGTTCCTTTTCCTAGACTTTGTTAGTTTCCAGTGGTTAAAAATTTTAATTTCAGTTTATTTCCTTTTAGAGGTTGTTCTAAAATGTCTGATTCTGGTATATTTCTAAAATTCTTTCTGCCACTCATATCTAAAACTAATACGCGAAGAGGCTGATTGGACCTTTGCGAATATTGGTGGTCTTGGCAGCTGGGGGGCCTCAATGCTGGGCGAGTGGGCAGTGAGAGGCATTTTTACCGGCATGTCCCCAAAGCTCCTCTCTGGAGGCCTTCTCCTCTCTCCTGCAGAACGAATCATCCAAGCTCCTGCCTGCTATTCGTCATTTTGAATAGCAGGGTGGGGTGCCGGGGCTCCGGCTGTTCAACATGCAGACTCCAGCTTAATTCTCTGACTCAGGGCTCTGCCCCCCCTCACCCCAGGGCTGGCTTCTCATCCTCCGAGGCTGTCCTATGTATTACAGGATGTTCAGCGGACCCCTGGCCTCTGACCATTAGATGTCAGAAGCATCCCCAAGTTGTGATAACGAAAAATGTCTCCAGGTATTGACAGATACCATNGGAGAAGCATGGCCATGGTATGCCCGGGCTCCTTGAGGCCAGAGTTTCTCCAGCTGTAGGCTTCTGGGCCCCTACAGAAGCAAGGGTAGGGGTGGCCACGGGATAGAAACTAGAGGTCTAAACACCGTCCGAATAGATTTTCCTCTAATCTTGCCTCTTGCTGTCTGTGGGATCCGGAGCCTCTGTGTGCCTTCATGGGAATCTGTGCAGTGTTGGCTGATGTCATCTGCCAGCGCAAGTTACAGCTCTCTCTCTCTCCAGTCTCTACTCCTTCAACCTCTTAACATACTCCACAAATGCGTGGGCACCTCTACCCACTCCTGACGCCTCTATTCTTCACTGCTGTCCTGTCTTTTGTGCCTTTTACTGGCACTGATGTGGACTTCCAGAAGGGTGCTGAGATGAGCCACGGGTTCAATGGTCCATGTCCAACTAGAAACCTGTACTAGTATTTTACACATGTGATTGTTTAGATCGATATGCGAGAATGGGCTTCCATTGTTCTAGGGATTCTGACTAATTGTATGGAGCGACGCTGACCATCCCCTGCTACATTTGTTTCCTAATCCAAACCAACTAGCACAGGTTCCCAGAGTATTAGTTTTAATAGTTTAGGAAAAAATGGAAGAGGTGACAGAATCTTGAGCCTCCTTTATAAAATTATGTTTTGTGACGAGCCTAACAGCCTTAGCTGAACACGGGAGGAGGACTGTGGAGGGACGCTCCGGCGCAACGCTGCATTTTGTGGAAACGTGGGTAGGCACCTTCTGGTGGACACACAGGGCGACGTCCAAGGATGCCAGCAAATAAAAGTAAACCTGAAGGAGGGCTGTATCCATCCACACATTCCATGTCAGGGGGCCCTCAGGCAGGGCTCCCGCCCACTCGTGTATTTGTATTGTGACACATTCCACCAGGTGCCAAGAGGAGCGATACACCGGACACATAATTTTCCAAAGCTTTTCCAAGGATAACTGACAGAAATGCGTATTCAGCTTGTCGGTCTACACGCCTCTGGTCAGATTTGGAAAGTCAGTAAAAGAGAAAAGATGGAATTGGAGAAGTTGAGAAAGAAAGAGAAAACTTGACGCAGAGAGAAACTGGAAAAGAAAGGAAAGTGACTCCCACGGCGAGAGGGAGCTCTGCTGCTCTTGGAACCGTAAATGCGTGTCCTCCGTCGAGACGCACCGCACAGATCCCAAACAAGACCTGTTGTGGTTTTTGAAATGTACGCTGTGGAGTTTCCAGTGGAATTTTACACTAGTGTCTAAACAACGCAATAGCAAGGTGCGCAGTGCGCATCAACCTTGCCACTTAGCACTGTGGACTCCGAATGGGTTGGCAAACGTAGGACATTATGAAGCTGAATGAAATACTGCTCGTCCTTTCTGAATGTCATTACTTCCGGCCGTGAATTTATCAGCAAGTGAAATGAGCTGGATAGCACCCAGGGGCAGATACATGTTTTTTAAAATAAACTCAGAGAACTTGAGTATCTTTGAGACCTTAGTCAATTCACCTCATTTCCTTCAGAACTGGCTTAAGCCTCATCTCCTCTGGGGGACCTACAGTGTCAGCCCTGGCTGCCTCCACTGCTCCACTGATGAATGTCTGTGGACCCTGACAGCTCCCACTCACCTCAGCTTTACAGCGGGGGGATGGGGGGGTGGGGGGGGGCTCTCCCAGGGTGCCAATTCCCAGCAAGCTTCTCCACTTCAGTGGGCGGGACAGAGTGGGGCTAAGGGCAGTCTACGTTGCTAGCCCATACTCTTGGCCTAAAGCATTGTATTTTAAACAGGACCAATGAGACAATAGAAACTCATTCCTTCCATCTACTTTGGGGTGTAGAAACACCCCTCTTTTAATGATCTTGGGTGTTGTTTTGGTTTTTGCACTGCAAATCGTACAAGAATAAGACTTCATCCTGAACCGGCTTAAGCTTCTTTTTTAATGGACAAAATTTAAGCCATATTCCCACGACGTACAAGGAAACTGAAGCAATGCTGTTCATTCTGATGGCCTTGGACAGCATACTAATAACTCAGAGATCAAGTATCTGCCTCAAAAAATACAAGGACCAGTTAGAGCTCTGGTGAGTCTGCTTGATTTTCCTCAGGTAGGTTACTGCCATAGGCCATGAAAAATACAGAGGCTCTCACATTCAGAATGACTATGAAGGAACAGTCAAACAAAGAAAAATCCCTGTCCAGACATATCACATCCCTTTGCATTTCTTGGGTCCTATGATTGCAGTGGCTGAAACATTCATTACTTCACTTCTGAACTATGTGGAGAGAGAACATGTGTATTTTCTGCTAGTGGGAATCTCATAATGTGAATTCAAAAGTCCAAAGTTGTAAATGTATTTTTTAACCTTTAAAAGTATTACGATCCTCACCCACGGATGACCTCAGAGCTTCTAGACGTACAGACTCTAGAGATGGCTAGAGAATCTTTCCTAAATTAACACTTTTGGGTCTCCAAAGGAGGAATAAGAGGAATCAGATGTGAAAAACTGTCCAAGAATGCCCCTAGTCCAAACTACTACAATCAAATGCACTCACTCTCTCCAATGTCTCCCCATAGAGGGATTTGCCCCCTCTTTTTTTTTTTTTTTTTGCAAAGACCTACTCAGAGTCACCCACGATCTCACTCCTGCTGACCTCCACAAATAATTTCCTACATCCTCTGCCTCACTGGCTTCCTGACGTCTTCAAACACCCCTCATTATTATCAATTTAGGACTTCGGCACTTGTTTCTTTACTTGAATGCTGTTAACTGTTATTTTACTGCGGCTTATGATTTCTGCTCAAATTATGGTAACCTCATATAGGCATTCCTAAACAATCTGGAAAAAAGTTCTTAAACCCATCCATACCCAGTCTCCTTCTAGCTCTCTCTCTTTCCAAAGTTGAGGTCTTTAATCAATTTTTTTTATTTTTTATTTTTTTCTCTTTTAATGAAAGTTTTATTTTAATTTTAGAAAACATTTGTTTTTTTAAGCCTTTACTTTGTTTTTGTTTTGTTTTTTTAATCTTTTTAAATTTTTTTAGATTTTTATTTTTTATTTATTTATTTTTTTTTTACAAATGGTTTATTGTCAAGTTGGTTTCCACTTGTGGGGATGAGCACTGGGTGTTATATTTAATCAATTTTGAGAATTCTCAGCCACTCTTTCTTCAAGCAGTTCTCTCCTCTCTTTTCTTCTCTCTTCACAGGCTCCAATTAACCTATAATAGATCATTTGATATTTTCTCCAGCTTTCAAGCAGCCTGTTTCATTTTTTCTCTCTATTTCCCTTTATGTTACCATTTGGATTATTTGTTCACTGGTTCACTTGGTCAAGTTTACTGATCCAAGTTTACTGATCCTCTGCTATTAAGCTCATTAAATAAACTATTTTCGATTTTGCAGTTTTCATTTCTAGCATGGCCATTTGGTTCTTTCTTCTTTAGTTTCTATCTTTCTGCTGAGTTTTCCTATACATTTTCACATCTTCCACTTTTCTACTGATCCTTTAATACATATATCATAGGGTTTTCAAACTTTTTCTGATAACTTCATCATCTATTCCATTCCTTCATCTACTTTATTGACTATTTCTTCTCTTGACTTTAAGTTATAATTCTTGGTGGGTTTTTTTTTTGTACGTTGCATGAATTTTTATTGTGGTTCAGACATTGTAGTATATTAGATAATATATATTAGATAACATATTAGTATCAGGATAATATAGTACATATTAGATGAAAAGATTACTGACTAAGGTAAATAATAGTAATTCCGAGAGAAAGATATACTCCTTCTTCTGTCAGGGCTGAGACAGGCTAATATCTGTAGTTGAGATGAGTCTGAGCTTAGTTTAGCTTTAGTTAGATTCAGTTATCCATTGGTTTCAAAAGTTTAAAAACAATCAGGATTTTCCCTTCAATAAGACTGGGTGATTGGCAAGTCTCTGGAAATACTGTTTGCTATACCACCCCACCACCAAATTTTCAAGGTCTAAAAACTCTCTATTTTTCATCCCATCTTATAACTGTTTTGTTTTCTTTTGTTTTTGGCCTCTAGAGAGTTTTTTCTTCTTCCACTCTCACTTCTGGCTTTCTATACTCCTCAACATATTTCTCTTCAGCTGCTGCCTAACTCCTAGTCTCTGTAACTCCCATACCAGTACATTCCATGAAGGCCCCGATTCATCTAGTAGAATGACTCTCAGCTTTCCTGCCCCTTACCAGCATTTGGGGGACTGCCGTAGTATACTTGATGAAGGCCCAAAATGCCTAAAAGAGCTCTGTCTCATCTCTCCTGCCCTGGCCCTAGATTTCATTAGTTTTCTGCCTTATATTTGAGAAAAGCTTTCCATACCTCAGGGGTAAATTAGGTCAGCAAACCTGTTCTGATTCCATCATCTGGCACCATACTTGTGTGCATTTGGTGAAGGTCCCTAGAAAAGAGCTGGCAGCTGGAACAGGTATGCTGCGTTTGAAGCTCCTTGGAATTCTAATCCTTCATGCCAACTCACACACAACTGTCAAAAGCTGAGGTTGTTTTGCTCTATCCTTTGGTCTATGGCAAATTTTTCCTTTCCTGCTGACACATCAAGAATGAAAGCAATTAGGGACTGTTCCTTCATAGAAATGGCTTGTCACTTTCTGGAATGTGACTTCTGCTTTCTTTGTATACTCAGCTCTGATGGGTTTGGAAGGCTATAATGCTGTAGAGTATCTGGCTTGAAATCAAGACTGGAGTAAGACAGACAGTAACTTCCTACATCCACCAGAAGTGGAGGCACCACCATGTCTCATTCATCGCTGTATTTTCAGCATCTGCACTGGTGCTGATACTTGATGACCACTCAATCAAATTTTTGTTGAAAGTGTAAAAAGAGAAGGATGGTATTAATTAGACAGTGACTTGGTTCTATTAAACTGGACAAAGATTAATTAAATGAAACTTGCCCTGAACTTTTTGAGGAGATGAAGACTCCACAAATAACAGAGCTATTTAAATCATGCTAGTAATGTTGCCATTCGAAGGTGACTTTGGAAGTAATGCTGTTTATCATTATGATTTTGTGACATGGAGAGCTGCACAGATTTTGCAGATAAAGAAAAATCAATGTAATCTATGCAGATATGGTCAGGACATCAACTGAGAAGAGAAACATGAACTATAATGTACTCATATGGAAAATACAGAAACTAAGTTAGAAAAAAAATTAAAGGAAGATTTGAACTGCTTTATTACTCGTGACTTTTCCAGGTTTAAAATGAATACAATTACATTATTAGTAAAACCTCATTACTGCCCTTGGAAATGCCCCTGTGGTTACGTTCAGTATTTCCTCCCAGTTTCATGATAGACCATGGAAAATTACAAGCCCAGGTTTCTCCTGGCTCACATTAAGATGAGAAACTATACTGAATTAAATGTATCATCCCCCCTTCTAAGTATGTGCTTTCTGATGATATCACAACCAGAGCACTGAGAAAACATTTCCTTATACAGGATGGATTGACTATTCAAATTAACTTTGGCAGAGTACACATGCTCTTGCATTATCTGGAAAGCTACTTTGTTTTACTGACAGAAATGAGAGGCAAGGGTCAGCACAGTCAGTGTACTATGAGTGCACTTAGGGCCTCCAATACCATAGGCAAGGAAGGGCTGGCTCGGCCCAACAATTTTTAGACCTCCCCTATTATTCAGACTGAATATAGCTAGCTCACCTCCATTCAGCCCTAGTTGGAGAACTGAGTGGGTTATTAGAACCATACATTAATAGCCACAGTCCAGCAATAATACTTTGACCTAGGATGGGAAAGACATTTCTCAGCATAATATGAAATCGTATTATGAGCCAAGAAAGCGGTCTTATTTTTTCAATCTCAGGAAAGGTAATATTTAGTGGGAACACTTTGTGCAATGAGTCACTTGCATCTGTAAAAATACATGTTATAACGCACCCTTAACAGGATACTTATTTAGACATTCTTAAATGTGGTCACCTAGGGATTATGCTGGCTTCCTTTTTGCATCCTATGGTAGTTTAATATATTGACTGGATTCTTTAAAACCCTTTGTGGTAGGCAACGTTGCAAACCTTAAGAGCATCTTTCTCTCCCTTGTAGCGATTAAAGTCAGCTGGTATATCTTTAGTAATGGCCCCAGCTGGAAACACAGTTAAGAGCAGGCAGGGTATTTATCCATAAAAGCATATCAGGCAACTCCTTCCACTGATATCACAGAGCCCTAGTTGACAACAGGGAGAGAATCGAGCATGCACACTTTTAATCAGCCACAGCCCAAGCAATGTCATTCCACATGGCATTTTAGCTGCTACTTTTCACTCAATTCTGTCATTTGTATGTACCTCTCTCAAAGAGTTATAGTAGGAAATGAAATCACATCAGTAAAAGAAAGACCTATTTGTTTAGTAGAGGTACCAATATTTCAAATGGAGACTTAGTCATTCAAAATTTTTAATGAATCTACGTAGGTGCCCTATACATGCTTGCGTGGGTTAAAGCATGACCAAAATGTGCCACGCTGATGACCGAGAAACAGTGACACGGCTGTAGGTGAGATACAGGGGGATCCAATTAGATTTACCACCTTCCCCTATTTAAAGCCTTTTCTCTGTCATAAAACTCTTATGTGGGTAGTGGGGACCTAGGGGTTACACTGAGATTCGTCCTAAAGAACTTGAAAATGATGGAAATAAGTGACTTTAAGATCAGCTCAGAATGAATCAGGCCAAGAAAACTCTGGGAACCTCAAAACTATTCTGTAAATAGTTTAGGCTAAACACGATTAACTTGGGGCAACTCTTCCCAATAGTACATTTAGCTCTTGATAAAGCCTGAGAGGTTAATATGATTCTTTTCACAGACACAGATATACCTTTCTGCCCAACAAGGGAAAATACAGTTCTTAAAAACAGAGTAAGAAATGGCCTGGAAGTGCTAATTTTATTTCCAATTCTCAATTCCCTTTTTTCATTCTGCTAAATGGGTTTAAGGAGCAATGCTGATAATCTCTTGTAAGATTTGCATACTCAAACAACAATATGAATCTTCTTAAACAATCTCTTTTGTCACTTCGTTTTAGCTTAGTGAATGTCCACACAGTCGGTGTTGATTGAGCATCTTCTTTCATAAAAGTATTCTGAAGAAAAGCAAAAGAATTGTAATGGTCTCTTTCCTCCAAGAGACTCATAATTTGCTACTTGGCCTATGAATATTTGCATCTTATGGTGGAAGGCAGGGAGGAAAAGTGAAGGGTGTCTCTAACAGGGAAATGTTGAATAAAAACGGCTATTTCTTTTCTGTTCTTTATCTTAATAATTATGATACACATACAGTAAAAAAGAGAGAAAAAAGAGACTGTCACTACCTCTGCCTAGTGACAATCCCTATTACCAGTTTTTTAAAAATATGTCCTACACTTTGGTTTCTCTTCAGATCATATAACTCTTTCGCCTTTTAAAAATATATCCTAATATATACATACAAAGTGGCATTTCATTGTTTTTCCCCTTGAAATACATCTTGGAAATCATTCTGCATTATTACTATTAGAGTTGCTGTATTCTTTTGCCATATAAGCCCCATAGTATACATATATTATAATTTAAGACTATAGTTTATTTAAATATTCTCTACTGATAGACAGGTTGTTTTGATTCTTCTGCTATAAAAAAAAAAACAATTTGAGGGGGAGGAAGGGTATAGAGCACTGTTCCAATTTCTTCTATTTCTGGTCTAGATAATTTTCTGGGAAGGTATAAAACTGGGCTCAGCTTTTTCATTTTGTTATGCCCAAAGAATTTTGTTTTCAATTTTGAAGTCAGCTAATTTACTAGAATATGGATCTACTTTGACGATTACATGTCAACATTTCTTGACACTTGAATCCTGGGTTCAAGGCTTCTTTTTTTCTTTTCTTAAATAGTTTATTGTCAAGTTTGTTTCCATATAACACCCAGTTCTCATCCTCATAAGTGCCCTCCCCCATGCCCATCCACCCCCCTTCCTCTCTCCCCGACCCCCATTAGCCCTCAGTTTGTTCTCAGCATTCAAGAGTCTCTCATGGTTTGCCTCCCTCCCTCTCCCCAACTATTTTTCCCCTTCTTCTCCCCCATGGTCCTCCGTTAAGTT
>NW_027529596.1:3826335-3862942 GCF_008692635.1 Crocuta crocuta
GTTCTCTGATTTGCTCATTTTAGCCACTCTGACTGGCGTGAGGTGGTATCTCAGTGTGGTTTTGATTTGTATTTCCCTGATGAGGAGGGATGCTGAGCATGGTTTCATGTGTCTGTTGGCCATCTGGATGTCCTCTTTGGAGAAGTGTCTGTTCATATCTTCTGCCCATTTCTTCACTGGATTATTTGTTTCTCAGGTGTGGAGTTTGGTGAGTTCCTTATAGATTTTGGATACTAGCTCAAGGCTTCCTTTGATTATGCAAATTCTTCCTGAGATGCATCTTTAGATTTTTTTTTCCACTTCACTGTTTCACCCTCTTCTTCAGGAAGAGAAAATATGTGCATGTGGTTCCACTTTGTCTTCCATACTTATCATTTTTTTCAAATCATTTAACACTTTGCTTGTCATCTTCATCTTGATTATTTTTCTCAATGTTGCCACACTCATTCATAATCATATTTATTAAACCACTTATTGAGGTATGATTGACACACAAAGAGGTGTACTTACTTTATGTATACAATTAGTGAATCTAGAGATAAGTATACAGTCATGAATCCATCACCAAATCTTTGCCATAAACATATCCATCACCTTCAAAAGTTTCCTACTGCCCTCTTTATTATTTCTTACCATAAAATCACTTAAGATCTATGCTCTTAGCAAAATTTTAGGTATACAATCCAGTATTGATAACTATAGGCATTATGCTACGCAGTAGATCTCTAGGACCAATTCACCTTGTACAACCAAAACATTGTACCATTTGACTAACACCTCCCATTTCTCCCACCATATTTTCAATAATCGCTAAATCCTTTTGTGCTGCTGCCAGGCAAGACTCCGTATTTGATGATTTTATTTATTTATATATTTTGTTTCACTTCTTTCCTGAGTTTGACCAGCTTATTTCACCTTGTTCCATTGCCTCACATCTTCCACGACCTCTTATATACATAACTTAGGTTTTTGTTTTCTTAAAAACAAAAAAATCGATTGCTTTCATTTTTTAACAAAAAATCTGTTCCCAGTCTCCTTCTTTTCTGAGGAAAAGGCAGGAGTGGCACTCTCTTTGCTCCATTATAAAAGGAACACCTACCCACAACCTTCACCTGGGGGCCTCTGCCAGCAAACACACCCTCCCCATAATGGACACAATTAGTGCCTGTGCTCAGCGGCTCCTTCCCCAGTGAAGACCATGGGATATCATGGGCAATATAGAAAGCGACAAGACCTCAGAACTTCCTTATAGTAAAACTGAGCACAGAAATACACTGGAAAACATGTAATATAATTAGGACAAAGATGTACCTTTTGGGGGTGCCTGGTGGCTCAGTCAGTTAAGCATCTGACTCTTGATTTTGGCTCAGGTCATATCTCACAGTTGGTGAGATCAAGCCTCACACCAGACTCTGTGCTAACAGCATGGAGGCTGCTTGATATTCTCCCTCTCTGCCCCTCCCCCGCTCCTCTCTCCCTCTTCTCCCCTTTCTCTCTCCAAATAACTAAATAAACTTAAAAGAAGAAAAATATGTTGCTTTCTTCAGTATCCAAGAAAGCTCAGAGAACTCTTTTTAGAACTGAAGAGGAAGGGCAGAGCCCAGTTATGTTGAAAAAGGGGTGGTGGTCCCTATTGATTTTCTTAGTACTTCTATATTTGTTCTTTGAGGGAAGGTAATGTCAAATAAATGCATATGTATATACATCTACCCAGTGCTGGAGTTATAGGGAAAAAATGGTATTTATTAATGGTAATAACTAACTGAGCACTTAGTAATAATTTATTCATTTACTAAGTAAGTGCTCATTTACTGAGCACTTAGCTATGTTGCATGGACTTAAGTCTGAGGTATTTTTGGTATTACAACTTTATTTTGAGATCATTGTAGACTGGCATGCAATTCTAACAAATAAGGCACAGAGATCCCGTGACTACTTTGGCCAATCTCTCCCAATGGTAATGCCTTGTAAAAGTATCACAACCAGGATATTGATACTTGTACAAAGCACAGAGTTTTTCCATTACTACAGGATCTTTCATGCCACCCTTCCTTCTGCCATCATACATGCTTCCCTGTCCTCTACCCCCTCCATCACTCTGGGGAACCACTACTCAGCTATCCACTTCTATAATTTTGTCATTTCAGGAATATTATATAAATGAGATTATGCCATGTATAAACTTTCAGGATTGGCTTTCTTCAGCATAGCTTTCTAGAGATTCATCCAGAGCAGTGCATGTATCCATATCCCTCTTATTGCTGAGTAGTATTTTATATGATAAATCACAGTTCAACCATTCACCTGTTAAAGGACACTGAGGTTATTTCCACTTTGGAGGCTTGTTATTGGCTGAACTGTGTCTCTAAAATTCGTTATGTTGAGGTACTAACCACCAGTGCCTCAGGATGTGATCTGTGTTGGAGGTAGAGTTGCATATGTAGTCAGGTAAGATGACACCATACTGGGAGGGAAGGGGGTAGGTTTTGCCCTTAATACAACGTGACTTGTGTCTGTACAAAAAGAGGAAATCTGTACACAAACACAAACACAGGGAGAACTCTATGTGAACATGAAGACAGATCAGGGAGATGCATCAGCAAGCCAAGGAGCACCAACGATTGCCAGCCAACCACTAGAAACTAGGAGAGCAAAATGAACAGAAGGAACCAGCCCCGACGATACTTTGACCTAAAGCTAGAGTGTGAGACAATAATTACCTGTTGTTTAAGCAACCCACTGTTTGGCACTTTGTTATGACAGCTTCAGCTAACAAATACAAGGCTATTCACCAATGAAACTGCTGCACCCATTTGTGTACAAGTTTTTGTGTGACTATGTCATCAGTTCTCTGGGATAAATGCTCAGGAGTGAAAATGCTGGGAATGTGGAATGGTATTTACAGCGTTACTTTTTTTTTTTTTTTTAATATTTTTATTTATTTCTAGGAGAGAGAGAGAGACAGCGTCAGCAGCGGAGGGTCAGAGAGAGAGGTTGTCACAGACTGAAATAGGCTCCAGGCTCTGAGCTGGCAGTCAGCACAGAGCCCGACGCGGGGCATGAACCCACAAACCGCGAGATCATGACCTAAGCGAAAGTCGGACGCTTAACCAACGAAGCCACCCAGGCGCCCCCAGCATTACTTTTTTAAGAAACTTCCAAACTGGTTTCCACAGTGCCTCTACCATTTTACATTCCCAATAGCTAGTATGAGTGATCCAATTACTCTGCGTTTATACCAATATTTACTGTTATTGCTATTTTTTATGTTAGTCATTCTGACACCTGTATAGTTACCTCATATTGTTGGTTTAAAATTCATTTTCCTGGAACACCTGGGGGGCTCAGTCGGTTAACCATCCAACTCTTGATTTGGGCTCAGGTCATGGTCTCGCATTTCGTGAGTTCAAGCCTGTGTCGGGCTCCATGCTGACAGTGAGGAGCACGCTTGGGATTCTCTCTTCCTCTCTCTCTGCCCCTTCCCAGCTCACTCTCTGTTACTCTCAAAATGAATAAAGTTTAAATTTTTTTTTAATTCATTTCCCTAATGGCTAATGATGCTGAACATATCCTCATATATTTGTCATTTGTCTTCTTTGATGAAATATCTCTTCTTTTGCCATTTTATAATTAGATTAGTTTTTTACAGTTGAGTCTTGAGAACTCTTTATATATTCCAGATACTAGTCCTTTGTCAAATAAATGGTTTGCAAATATTCTTTCCTGGTCCATAGCTTGTCTTTTCATCCTCTGAGAAAGGTATTTCAGAGGGCAAAAGTTTTAAATTTTGATGAAGTGCATTTTAGTGATGTTTCCTATGGATTATGCTTTTGATATCAAATACTGAAACTCTCTTTAACTATATATCCCAAAGGTTTCCCCTATGTTTTTCCTAAAAGCTTTATAGTTTTACATTTTGCATTTAAGTTTATGATCCATTTTCAGTTAATTCTTGTGTAGGATGTGAGACTTATGTGACTTGTGAGGTTAAGATTCACTTTCCCCGTAAGTAACCAATTCCTTCAGCGTTTGTTGAAAAACGCTCTTTCTTCCATCGAATTGCTTAGGAACCTCTGTCAAAAATCAGTTGGCCATATTTCTGTTGATCTGTATCTGGTTACTTTATTCTGTTCCACTGATCTATGTATGTGCAAGTACCACACAGTCCTGATTACCGTAGCTATATAATAAATCTCG
Source organism: Crocuta crocuta (assembly GCF_008692635.1). Lineage (NCBI taxonomy): Eukaryota > Metazoa > Chordata > Mammalia > Carnivora > Hyaenidae > Crocuta > Crocuta crocuta. The sequence goes on from NW_027529596.1 coordinate 3,830,533, forward strand.
ATATTGATAAGACTGATACTTCCAACACTATTCTTTCGTCTCTCCATTTATTTAGATCTTTTTTAATTTGTTTGATTGGCATTGAATAATTTTCAACATATAATTCTTGTACATGTTTTATTTAGATTTACACTTAATATTTCATTTTTATCTCTAGCAATTATAAATCAGATAATAGGATCATATTTTTTTAATGTTTTATTCATTTCTAGAAGAGAGAGAGAGAGAGACAGCGTGAGCAGGGGAGGATCAGAGAGAGAGGGAGTGACAGACTCTGAAACAGGCTCCAGGCTCCGAGCTGGCAGTCAGCACAGAGCCCGACGCAGGGCTCGAACCCACGAACTGCAAGACCATGACCTAAGCGAAAGTCGGGCACCTAACTGACTAAGCCACCCAGGCGCCCCAACAGGATCATATTTTTAATTTACTGTTCTTGAGTTATGTTTTTAAATTCACACTGCCAATCTCTGGCTTTGTATGGTATATTAAGCCATCTATTTTTAGTGTAATTGTTAATATGTTAGGGCTTAATTTTGCCTTTGTAATTTTTATTTTCTATTCTGTTTTTTGTATCTTGTTATACTTTTTACTATCTTCCTGTGGATTATTTGACCACTTTGTAGAATTTCATTTTGATATATTTATAGCCTTTTTAAGTGAATTTCTTTGCATAACTTTTTTATTTGCTGCTTTGTGTTTTACATCATAGATATATAATTTATCATAACCTAGTGGTGTCATTATTTTACCAATTTGAGTGATGTAGAGAAACCTTAACTGCCTTTATTTCCCTTTACCCTCTCCTTTTTATAATATAATTGCGTTAAATACGTCCTTTACAAACATTTGGAGCCACATCAGACAGTGCTATAGTGTTTGCTTCAACGGACAACATATTGTAGGAAGCCCAGTAGAAGAGGAGAAGAAAAAGCTATTTTATTTACCTGTACTTTCACTTACCATGTTCTCTGTTCCTTCCTGATGTTCCAAGGATTTTTACTTTACTATTTATTTTCTGTTTTAAAAAAATTCCTTTAGCCATTCTTTTAGGATAGTTTTTTTCGATGGCAATAACGTCTACCTGTTTTCCTTCATCTTGAAGGCTGTTTGATTTGCACTTCACTCCTAAAAGAGATTTTTGCTGGGTGTAGCAGTCTGGGTTGCCAATTATTTTATTTTTTCAGTACTTGAAAAACAATGTGCCACTTCCTTCTAGCTTCCAATGAATGTTTCTGATGAGAAATTTAATTTTTTTTCTTCTATAGGTAAAATATCACATTTCTCTGGTAGCTTTTAAGGTTTTTCTCTTTTTCTTCAATTTGCAGAAGGTTAATTATGGTGTTTTTGCATGACTTTGTTTGGGTTTATTCTGTGTTCATTCAGTTTCTTGAATCTGTAGGCGTGTATCTTTTGCCAGATTTGGGAAGTTTTTAGCAATTATTGCCTTGATCACTTTTTTGGTCTACGCTGTTTGTCATTTCCTTCCAGGACTCAGATGACACAAATGTTAGAGCTTTTGTTGTAACCCCACACGACCCAAATCTGTCCATTTTATTTCAGTCTAGTTTCCCTGTTTTTCAGATTGGGTAATTTCCATTGTTTTATCTTCCAGTTATTGATTCTTTCCTCTGCCCCCTCTCATTCTGCTCTTGAGCTTTTTCTTCTGGTTACCGAATTTTTCAGTTTTAAATTTTCTAGTAGTTATTTTCCATATTTTCTGTTTCTTTGTTGGTAATTTGTACTTCTTTGCTACAGCTGTTTTCTCTCATTTGTTTCCAGTGTGTTCATATTGCTCACTAAAGTATTCTATCATGGCTGCTTAGAAATCTTTATCAGAAAATTCTAACGAACATTTCTGGCATTTTCATTATGGTATCTATTGATGGATTTTTTTCACTCAGTTTGAGATTTTGCTGATCTTTAGTATGACGAGTGATTTTCCATTAAAACCTAGGCATTTTTGTCATGTTTGGAAACGTCAGACCTTATGTAAGTCTTGTGTTTCAGTTGGCTCTTTCTGACACTGCTCTGGCAGGGAAGAGGAAATGGTGCCACCTCATTACTGCTGGGTGGAGGCAACAGTGCAGTTGTGCCATGTGGCCCCCATCAACACCAGGGGGAAAGGCTTGTCACTCCTCAGCAGGGGTGGTACTGCCAACTCCCCACGTGGTACCCACTGACACCACAGTGGAGGTGCTCTTGTTGCCTCTGGGCCATGGTGAAAGTCCTGTCTCCAGTAGGCCTCCACTGGTACCATCCCACACGGAGAGGGAAGAGCTCCTTGTTACCGTCCAGGCTGCTCCCCACATGGTCTTCAACTGACAGTAGGGTGGTGGAGGGAAGTGCTAATTCCCTGCGTGGCCTTCTCTTGACATCACTCTGCTGAGGGTGTTGACCACCTCGTGATAGTCTTGTTGAGGGCAGCAATTTCCGCCTCACCAGGCATGGGTGGGGGAGGCCACAGTTTTTTTCTATGTGCTAGGCTGGAGCAGAGCAACTATTACCCAAAAGTACCTGCCTTTTGGGGTTGTCCCTTTTCTGTCCTTTGGCTAAAAGGCAGAAAACTAATGGGTTTTAGTTGGGGCCTTTTTTTTTTTTTTTTTGTCTGTGTGCATTGACATTTTTGGGTCACTGGCCTCTTCAATACCATGCCTGGCATATGAGGCAAAGAGAAAGCCTAGAGAAGTCATTAACCCATACTATTCTCCAGGTCCCAAAGGCCCTAGACAGCCTGTCTTCCTCTCTTCTGCTTTCATAGTCTCCTTATATTTGTTTACCTAGGTTCCAAGGTGTTAAGCTGTACTCAGAGGGTCCAAAAAGGAAAAGTTCATCTACTTCATCACCTTGAACACAAAAGTCTTTCCTAGGTATTCTACATGTAATTTCCACAATAACCCTCTGAAGTGAGGGTTATCATCTCCATGTTACATATGAGGAAACGGAATCACAGAGAATTAAGTGTCTTAATGTCATACAGCTAAAAGTGGCAGAGCCAGATCAAACCTAGGAAGCTCGTCTCCACAGTCAGTGCCTTCAAACAGCATCCCAAACCTCCTCTCAAGTTATAAATGTCCATGAGAAAGCCCTTCACTAGTCTTGGTTGGCCTCTCCCTGCTGGGCTGGATTCCTGACTATTATACAATCACGGGAGGACCCTCACGGGAGGATCCACTGTGGAACACAGTCCTTCAGGTTATGTGCCCCAGACTTTGCCTCACCCATAAACATACACCAAATCTAAGAGGCTCAGGTGTAACACAAAACGAATTATAAGTCACATCCTGGATTTTCGAAGGTCTACCACCAGCATTACTAGTAGCTTGAAAGTGCCTGCAAATGTAATCATAATCCTTTTATTATTGATCAGAACCTTTTGGATTCAAAACTTCTGTTTTTTTCCTCCAGTATCATCTGTAAGGCAATCATTATTTTCTCTTCTTCAGGTTGTTTCCATTCTCTCTGGCTTCAGCCCCAGCCATCCCCATTCCCTCCAAGTCTGTCAACTTCCCTCATACCGGAGCCATGACAGCCCTGAGATAGAAAGGAGCCTTAGGGATCACTGCACAGGTGACAAGGTAGGTGGCCTGGACAATGTCCCACTTTCCTCTTGGTAAAACTAAGATTGGAACACAGAGTCTCCACGCAGTCCACTTCCTACCACATCACAGCGGCCCTCTTACTCAGCTCAGGCAGGGGAGTGTGAAGTGGTTTCTTACTATTTCATATATAAGTTGCTTCCTTTCCTTCCATCAAACCTAATCCGGAAACACTCTCAGGAAGAATTCAGGGAGGGTGGATGATGGCATCATCCCATCAGCAAGTCTGAATGCACAGACTATCTGCTTGTTCAATCGCAGACAGATTATATCAAAGCTGCCTCACCAGGAATCAGTCTGATTCAATCTCTGAGCTGCTTCTCTTTTTATCCACCTAGCCCAAGCTGAGATCTTCCTGTCAGGTGTTTGCGGCATCCTGAATAAGAGCCAGACCCCTGCAGCTTTGCTGTGGCCAGGCTGACTATTGTAATTTTCCAGAAGTCTCTAGCTATGTCACATTGCTCAAGAAAAGCAAAATCATTAAATGTGTCTCACAGTCTCATAAACATGCTACTTGTAGCCTTCTTCTCCTTGGTGACCTACCACCCACCATAATCAACAAGGGGCTTCTGGATTTCAGTGCTGAATCCCTGCAGATCCCAACTATTTGAACACACTTTCGTGAAAGGCTGCACAATATAAATCTCTGTATGTCATGAAAAAATAACCTGGCATTAATGCTCAAGGTGAAGCTAACTACAGTATTTTTTTTAAAGCAACTGGACACTGAAACATGCACATACTGCAAAAGTAATCTAAACTGATCAACGCTGAGGAAAGCCGCAATGTGGTCCAGGGGTCTTATCATAAAAGGACCGCTCTCTACCTATTAACATAAAGGATTACGGTAAAGGTAGTACCCTCCTCTCAGGGCATCAAGGTTACTTGGAAGTGAGGTCACTAGCGCGGTGTATGATGTGTAAGTCCCTGGTTCAACTTTTCCCAAGAAGTGTTCTGCCTCATATACTGATCTGAGGCAAAGGAAGATTCTTCCAGTTATCGTTACTTGTATAGATCCCTAACACATTCATATCTGCCATGTGTCAGATGGATTTCCATATAAACATCACATGCATTGCCAGGGGTCAAGTGCCAGCTCTGTTCTAAGAGAAGTAACTGCCAGGCTTAGACATCTGTAGTGGCCACATTTTCTGACCAAAAAATCAAATATGTGACGTAGGACAAAACACTTGAAACTGGAACTCTTCTAGAAAATCAGGGGCACCAAGCTGCAGATCAATTAACATTTTATTTTTTATTTGATGGAGAAACTTATAAGAAAACTGGGCCAGTCGAGATAAAGCAAGTTGCCTAAGATCGCGTGGCTAGAAATGAGATTTAGGATTGGGCTCCAGGTTCGTTCTGCTCCAAAGCTCCTGTTCTTTCTCATGTATCTAGTTCAGGCTCCTCCATCTCTGAGCAGGTGAGCAGACCAGCATGCCTTTATTTTCCCTCTGACGAGGCTTTGTGGAGGACATGAGCATTAAGAAGTGCTCAATGGATCCTCTCTGCAACTTCATCTGAATCTGTTGTGAATTGTGCAGAAGTGTGTGTGGCAGGGTGATGTAAAGGAAGTGAACCTCCCTTCTGATCTCCAGACACCTCAGATGGGAAGTTGCATTGCTGCAGATACCAAGGTTACCTGTCAGCAAGCAAAAGCAAATAAGTCCAAAGGTCTACCTCCATTTTCACACTGAGGGCTCCTAGCAACTGTAAAATCCTCTAAAGGAATACATCTATTTCTGGGAAGTCCTGAAAATTACCTTCACTGAGACTTGCCCAAAGGATCTGGTCAAGAAATTTAGTACTCGCAGGACAGGATCCCTCCCCAGCCTCTGGAACTTATGTTCTACATTTGCTTAGAGATTCTGGCTCCAAGAAGCCCTCCATCCCCACCCTCCAGCTACTCACTGGGAAATAACCAATTCTGGAGAACAGAACTCATTATCACAAGGGTGCCTCCCAATGGCCGTATCCTTCTGATACTAGATGCCAGCCAAAACCAAGCAACCCTCCCGCTTAGTGACTGTGTAAATCCATTCAACTTCTGCAAATGTCAAGACCATTGTTTGTTGCTGTTGTTTTGGCTGTACAAGGTTTAATGTGCAAAACAGGCTATGACACCAATTCTTCCCTCCAGTGAGGGGTGCTGGTCTCAGAGCAGAATCCAAACTCAGGAAAATGCAAGTCATCTTTTCCATAAGATGCTTAGCATACAAAGCCCTCATGTTCTGGTTCCCATCTCTCTATCAGGCCTCAGCATTCAACTCTCTTTCTTCTCCAGTCAATTCAAATTAATTGTATGGCCCTTAGGGCATACAAGGCCCCACATCACCCTTTCCTTAACCTTGCATTTTTGTTGGCATAAAAGGTTCCCTCTTTCTGTCCCATGAACCTTACCCATCTAGCAAATGCCCATTTAGTCCAATGGCACAGCCCCTGGAAAACACTTCCTGATGCACAAGAACAAGATTAATGGAGTTGTCCTCCCACCGGGTCCCCTATAGCAATGAGGGTTCAACAACTGATGAATTGACCAAACCTCCCCCACAGTTAGGTTCTATGTAATGTGAGGAAGTTTTCTGATTCAGTTATACAATTCCAGATTCTAGAACGTAGTAGTTACTATGTAAGCACGTAATGAATCATGCACCTGACTCACTGGCTGACTGAACAAATATCTATGGAGGGACCACAAAGCGTATACAGAAAACACCTGGGTTCCTGAGCACCGATTCTAAGTTGTGAAAGCTTTCATCACTTCACTCTCTCAGGCGCCTTAGAGATCAAGCAGACTCGAGTGGGGAGCAGGGCACGGCAAGGAGGAGGGCAGAGTGGAGGCATTACTGTGCCTGGGGATACCTAACTGGGAGAGGATCCATGGAGGTGAGGTAGGGCAGAGGGACCTCTCTATAGTCACACTGAAAGAAGAAGCTCTTGGTGCCATCACTTATTCTAGCTCAGTGGGAATTTTCTGTTGTGGAACTCCTTATCACACCAGGAAAGATGCCATTCAAATCCCTGCAAAGACTAAAGCAGCACTGCAACTTCTACCTCAGTGTTTTCACCTTCTAGCCAGTTGCAAACATGTGTGCAAACCTCTCCTTAAACCTGAATGCCGGATTAGAAAGTAGGGCTCATACATACAGGTGTTTGCAAATGAGAAGTCCATATTTTAGAGAGTGCATATGTAATGATGTTTCACCTACAAGGGCTATAGACAAGATGGTGTGGAGGAAAAATAGCAACAGCTGATGCCAAATGTGTCACTCAGATGATTCAGAAATTAAATGGCATTCTGAAGAACGTGTGCAAATTTCCCTCAGACATGGTCCACTAGCCAACAGATTGAATTTTTAAGATATATGAATAGCTTCTCTGACAAAAGCTTACCAAAATAAAGCACTGGCTTAGAAAATCAGCATGGTTTCATGAGATCCAAATATCTCTCTCATCATCCCACTACCTCAGTGCTCAAAATAAAAATAGTTTGTTTCATTTTTACTTATGCTAAATAGAAAAGGGATTTTGGCTTGCTCTCATCCCAACTTAAGTTGATTGATTAAAAAAGAGAGTGAACTCTCCTAGAATAATAAGCACTGCAGTCAATTGAATATTAATTGAACACCTCGGCATAAATTTATAAAAAGGAAGTGGTGTGGGAGGGTTGCAGAGAGGCTTTATAATTGGTTTGATCTTGATTTGGATGCTGGTTTTATCCGTTTCCAGCTGTTTTAGTCTGGATACATTGCATAAACTCTCCAAAGCTCAGTTTCCTCGACTGCCAATGGGGACAGGATACACTTCATGGATAGGCTAGACGGATTATAAACTTGTCACTTACAAACACCCTGCCTATGTGATCTCTACTTGTTAACGTGGCACTAAAACTTCGAAGGACATCTGCATGCATGTATGCAATTAACCAAAATATGATGGCAGCATAAAATGGCACAAGCATTATGCATGTAATCTAGTGTAGAGTGAACACTCATGCTTTGTTTCTGCCCACCTCACCTTTTTGCCAGATTTGCATTGGGAAAATGGCAATGTATATAAGGTGCTTCCATGTCCTAAAGGAACTCAGACTGGTAAAAAGGGTAAGATGTACACAGGTTATGCCAAATGGGATATACACTCTACGAGCATAATAATACGAGTACTATGAGAACACAAGGGAGGAAGATGGTGTGTCAAGTTCCCTTGGACATCAGGATCAGCTCCATGAAGAGGTCATTTTAAATGGGCGTCACTACATTGGGAACTTCTTCTTGGTTCATAATTCTTGATTGAGCCTCACCACTGAAATATACACGGTAACAGAGAAAGAGATTGAAGCTAGGGCAGATGGTCTTCTGATAAAGAATCCTGGGCGGGATTTCCACCGGTCACCAACTTGTGGAGCCAAATGGAGGATTGCCACAGAATAAAATATAGGTTATTGCCTAAAATAGGGCAATTTCCCTACCGACTTAAGGGAAGGTCCAACATGCCTTTTTCTTCTTCTGAACCAGAGAATTCCCAATGTTTCAACCAAAGCACTTCTCCCTCAGTAGTGCAACCACAAAAGAATTTGTGTCCTGGCCTTTACCTTAATCCACTATTCAGCCAGCAGCTTCTTACAGAAATGAACTTCCAAAAACAATAAGAGAGGACGCCAAGGGGATCATTTAGGAAATAAACTACTCCCTGGAAAGGGGTATGATCCTAAGAAGCAAAATGCTATATGGTGACTTGCGTAGTAATTTGTAGAAGAGCCCTGGTAGCAAAGGGATATTAGGGCTGTGGATTTTCATGTGATTTGTCCATTTAGTCCATCAGAGGGACAGGACATCACATTAATCCAACACCACAGTGCACTGGGGTAGACATAGGGCTAGAAGCTACTCACAGCACCATAAGCTCAGGCTGTGAGTCTAAGAAGATGCTATTGGCACCCAGGCCAAGACTTGGTAGATGCACGAACAAGCCAGTAGTCCTTGCTATAGCCAAATACTTAATCCATTTCAAATGACCCTAACCCCAAGGAAAATAAGGAGGCAACAAAGAAGGGAGGGGAAGGAAGGAAATAAACCATGTGTCTGAAAAAAGACAACAAAACAGTATAGGGATAATAATCCTAAAAATTCAGTGGAAAAATATACCTTCTCAAAATCGTTTACCGCCAAAACCAGAAGATTTCGAATAGATTACAACATATCCATATAATATATTTTGCAAACTTTAGACACATGTCCTCAAATAACATTTAATGTGACAGAAAATGCTTACAATGTAATATTAAGTGAAAATAGCTGCTGTAAAACATGTATTTATAGTGTTTACGAATATTACAAAACTCTGCATATGTGCTACACATACATCAATTAAAATAAACTCGAATGATATAATAGTTCTTACATCCGAGTGATGTGATTATGCAAGAATTTTCGTTCCTAATATTCTTTTATTGTCTTCCAAAATTTCTGTTTCATGACCTAAAACTTGTGATATTAGGAAAAATAAGTAAGTTTACAAATACAGAAAGAAGAGAGGTTGAGAGAAAGTCTTCAGAGCAACGGGGGAAATGTCAGCAAGAACAAGTCTACACAGAAACACAACCCAAGTCGCAAGAGTGGCCCCAGGAGCAGATGTGTGAGCACTGACAACTGGTGAGGCAGGAAACAGGGACTGGAGTTAGGTAACAAAGGGCCTTGAACACCACACTCAGGGACAGAGATTTTCTTCTGTGCACAGCACATGTTGAATATCAGGGAGGGCTGTGTCAAAGCTGAGTTTTTGGCTATTACTCCAGCAAGGAGCATCCTGGATGAGTTACAGTTGAGAGAATTCTAATGTCCCCAGGCTCAAGAAGTAACTGGATTAGTGGTGTCAGTGGCATCCTGTCACATACAAGACTCAACCAATGTTTGGATACAGATGGCCTGGCATCAAGGGGGATTGAAGATGGCCTCAAAGGGGTACCAGGGGGGCTCAGTCGGTTGGGCGACCGACTTCGTTCAGGTCATGATCTCACAGTCTGTGGGTTCGAGCCCCACGTCGGGCTCTTGGCTGACAGCTCAGAGCCTGGAGCCGCTTCAGATTCTGTGTCTCCCTCTCTCTCTGCCCCTCCCCTGCTCACGCTCTCTGTCTCTGTCTCTCAAAATAAAATAAAGACATCCAAAAAAAAAAACTATTAGAAAAAAGATGGCCTCAAAGTCTTGATTCTGTGTAGCTAGCAATCCATATTCTGCAGAAAACTGAGGAAGGAGTTCATTTTGAACATGTTGAACTTAAAGTGCCCACAGAGTACTAGAGAACATTCTAACTGGGAGTTAGAAACGTGAATTTGCAACTTGAGAGAGGAAGCTGGGCTGGCGATGTGGACTCGGGAATGATCTGAATGGACATGAGAGGTGGCCAGGTAATAGAGGAGGATCTAAGGAGGTGAAGAGCAGGAGGAGAGGGAACAGAGGACATGGGAGATGAAAATCAGGAAGAGTCAGAGCGGAGGACAGAGGCAACAACCCTGGAGGCCACACTTGCGAAGAGAAGAGGAAGAGCAGCACCGACGGAGCCAGGAGCCAGGGAACGGAAAGGGGAGCCCTTGTTTCAGCACCATGGACAGGGGCGAGGTCGCCGAGGAGAGAGCCGGCCTCCACGGCAAACACTGCGAACTTCAAAGAGGCTGAGCAGCAGCTTGTAAGTGGTGATTAAGAAGGAGGTCAAGTATTTTTAAGTAAAAAAAAAAAAAAAAAACCTGAAATCATCTTGTCTTATGTAATTAGAACAAACATGTCTCTGCAGAAACCGTCATGGTAAAAACACACCTGGAGAGGGGCGCCTGGGGGCTCAGTCGGCTGGGTGTCCGACTTCAGCTCGGGTCATGATCTCACGGTTCGTGGGGTCGAGCCCCGTGTCGGGCGCTGTGCTGACAGCTCAGAGCCTGGAGTCGGCTTCGGATCCTGTGTCTCCCTCTCTCTCTGCCCCTCCCCTGCTCTCACTCTCTCTCAGAAATAAATAAAAACATTTAAAAAAACACACACCTGGAGTCCCACACCCTAAGCATCGCATCATTTCTGCCTCCTCTAAATGCACCAGTGCTCCCCATCTCTGGAGTGCTACCAGTTGGGGTCCAGCACCGCCACCACCAACAGAACAGCAGCTGCAGCCCTCAGCTCTGGCCCTCACCAACCACATCCCAGCCCGCGGCCTGCACAGAGATGAAGCTGTTCTTCCAGACATTGCTGTGTGGGACTCAGCCTGATTGCAGGTGTCTGTGAACAATGTCTGATTTAGGGTGCTTTCTGTAACTACTGGAATGACAAAATCTGAGCTGTGGTTAGGTAGCAGGCAGGAGAGACCAATTCATTCCTAGCCTCCTGAACAAAAAATATGTATTTATCAAGACTAATTGGATTTGCTTTCATTAGTTTTTTTAAGTCACAATTTTAATCCTTCATTCATCAAAATGACCATCTTCCTTAATATTAAAGAGGAAATGTTCACTTAAATATCCCTGGAAAAGGGCCTTGCTTATGTCTCATCATGTCTCCCAGAGCCAGCCTTGGATAAGGCCAAAAACGAGCTGTTTGGTTTCTAAATATGTTGATTCTCCTTTTATCTGTTTCTATGAGCTAAAGTAGAAAATACAGATGACTCTTGAACAACATGGGAATCAGGGTACCAGATCCCATACAGTCAAAAATCCACCTATAACTTTTGACTTTCCCCAAACTTAACTACTAATAGCCTACTGTTGACTGGAAGCCATACCAATAACATAAACGGTTGGTTGATACATACTTTGTATGTTATATGTATTATGTACTGTATTCTTATAATAAAGTAAGCTAAAGAAAACAAAACATTATAAAGAAAATCATCAGGCTGGGGCACCTGGGTGGCTCAGTTGGTTAAGTGTCCGTCTTCGGGTCAGGTCATGATCTCACAGTTCGTGGGTTCGACCCCATGTTGGGCTCTGTGCAGACAGCCAGCTCAGAGCCTGGAGCCTGTTTCAGATTCTCTATCTCCCTCTCTCTCTGACTCTCCCCTGCTCATGCTCTCTCTCTCTCTCAAAAATAAACAAAACATTAAAAAAAAGAAAGAAAGAAAACATTAACAAAAGAAAACCATCAGGAATTTAAAAAAATACATTTACAGCACTGTGCTGTGTTTATTTTAAAAAATCCACATATAAGTGGACCCATGCTCAGTTAGAACCCATGATGTTCAAGGGAAAACTATATTTAAAACTATTTGAATCCAGGCTACCTATTTGCTGTTAATAATAGCACCAAAACAACAAACAAGACCTGCTTGAGACACAGTCCAGGGTAACTGCAAGTTATAGATCCATGTATTACATTTCTTGCAACTACGACATATATTCAGTAGAAATGTGCCACTGATGCAGTGCAGAACTCTCATACATCCCAACTGTCTAAATATCACATCGTGGAATACAAGATCCCCAGTCCTCAACAATCACAATGATAGACTGGACCATCACTGAACAGAGATATGGAAGAGTATTTCCAAGTATCAGCTGGATGTTTAGACTAGAACTCTGTTTCCTAAACTTATATACATCCCAAACTTCACAATTTATGCTACAACTGTGACCCTCTTGTACTATTATTCACTTAATTTTTTATTTAAACCAACATTTTTGGCTGGGCCTTTTCCAAAGTAATAACACAACTGACCATATAGTATAAAACAGGTAAGCACAGCCCAAAAAAATGGAGTTAACCAAACCACTAAAGTGCCAATACCTCTGAGAGGTCTGAATCTTAAGGATTCATTCTTTGTACTTGAAAATTATGGGGCGCCTGGGTGGCTCAATTGGTTAAGCGTCCGACTTCGGCTCAGGTCATGATCTCACAGTTCATGGGTTTGAGCCCCGCGTCGGGCTCTGTGCTGACAGCTCAAAGCCTGGAGCCTGCTTCAGATTGTGTGTCTTCCTCTCTCTCTGACCCTCCCCTGCTCATGGTGTCTCTCTCTCAGAAATAAATAAAACATTAAAAATTTTTTTAAAAAAGAAAATTGTGTAGCACATTATTCCTTTGTTATCATTCGAGTAGCATACATAACCATGTCTCAATTGAGCTCCTTCCTAATGAAGCTCAGTCTCAATGTGAAACCCTTCTGTAAAGGAAATCTGGTTACAAATGACAGGACAATCTGCTATAACCAAAGAGCTTTTCAAGGCACAAATCATATGATACAATCTGGACCCCATTCATTCAACAAATTCACCAGGTACTCTTTGGTACTGAGAGCAAGGCAGAGAACAGCAGATATGGCCCCTGCCCAACAGGCCTGAGAGCAAGACATCAAATCAGGCAGGAGGACCCAGGGGATTAGACATGGCATAAGGGAATTAGGAAATTTGAAACCCCAGAGAAATGGTTTCTAGCTCGATATATCAAAGCAGATGTTAAAGAGGACAAATACCAACACATTAGAATAGCTACAACCAAAGTTCTTTATTTCATTCCTTGTGAGGTCATATTACTTTAACATAAGAGATGATTGTTATAGAATTTATATTTTTCTTCACGCCTCGGCCCTCTAGGACTCTATCCAAAATTCAAATTATTGAAAACAGCAAAATCTATCTCTTCACACATCCTCTGCCCTTCCTGAAGTCAGAACTGAATGAACTCTAGCCACTAGGTGCCTTTCAGTGCCTTCGATGGGGAATGAGAACGTGTGGGGGTCAGGCCTGAGGGAAGAATGACCTTGGCTCCTCACAAATGGAGGAAGAAGGAGGCCTTGTCTCAAACGTCCGATCTTCCCCACCTCTCTCAGTAGGAACTTTACATTTCCAGTACTTGGGCCAAAAACCCTGGGTCATCGTTGACTTGTTGCTTTCTTTCACGTCCCACTTCCAATCTGTCCCCACATTCTATTAGATGTACCTTCCAAATATACCCGGAATCCTCCTTCTCACCATCTCCATGGCCACCACTCTGATCCAAACCACCACCTACTCCTGCAGGGATTTTTGCAATAATCTACTAACTGGTCTCCCTGCTTCCAACAATATCCCTTGTCATCTGGTTTCCAGACAACAGCACATTAAATACCTCCATGTGTCAATCAGTTCATGCCATTCCTCTCCTCACAACTCCAGAGGGTTTCCATCTCCCTCACAGTAAAATGCCCTTGAAGTAGCCTACATGCTCCCACATGGCCCGTTCTCCTGTCCCATATTTGACTTTATCCTCTTTTCCTCTCCCCACGGCCCTTCTCCAATCCTTCCTGCCTACTTGCTGTCCCCTGACCATCCCAGACTCCCCCCTACTCTATGCTCTTCCTCTTCCTGCTTTCTGTTTGGTCACTCCTGCCCCGGTAGTGCCTTCTCACTTCCTTCACATCTTTACTCAAAAGTTAGCTTCTTACCAAGGTCTCCCCCTGGCCACCTGATTTAAAATTTCAGTTTGTCCACCAACACTCCACATCTGTCCTTTATTTCTATGACTCTCATCACCAATTAACATGCTGTATATTGTACTTATTTCTCTTGCTCACTGTCTTATCCCTTTAAAATGTGAACTCCATCTAGAGGGTGATTTTTGTGTCCTTAGTTGACTGTTATATCCCCAGAAACTAGATCAATGTCTGACCCAAAAAATGTGCTCAATGAATGCCTTTGGAATTAATTTGCAGAAGGAGGGATGGAACGACAGACAAATTATGAAAGTGAATCCTTCGTAGGATAGCAATACCATTTTAGAACAAGGTTAAGGTGAGGGGATTAAAATCAAATGCTCTACCAATGTAGAAGATGTGCAATGAAGAAGATGTGTATTATTGTAATCAGGTATGGGAAATATATAACCAATCAGTGCTCTTCATATCGACATTGAAGGCGACTTTCATTATTCAGCAACACTGAAGAAAAATCAATAACAAATCTTGTGACCCTATAAACCTCATTTTGGAAATTTAGGAATTCCTTAGCAAATAAGAGTGGCCTTGGGGCGCCTGGGTGGCTCAGTCGGCTAAGCATCCGACTTCGGCTCANGCCTTGTCGCCAGGAGACTCACTACCAGGTAAAAAGTCAACAATGTAATTGGTCAATACTGGGAAGAACTACATGATAAAGCCTGAGAGGCTATGAAGTCTATAAAAGGCACTGCTGAATTCTTTTTTATTTTTTTTAATGTTTATTTCTGAGAGAGAGAGACAGCGTGAGCAGGGGAGGGTCAGAGAGAGAGGGAGACACAGAATCCGAAGCAGGCTCCAGGCTGTGAGCTAGCTGTCAGCACAGAGCCCGAAGCGGGGCTCGAACCCACAAACCGTGAGATCATGACCTGAGCGGAAGCCGGACGCTTAACCGACTGAGCCACCCAGGCGCCCCAAGGCACTGCTGAATTCTTGATATGAAAACAATTCCAGACTAAACCATGGATAACTCTTGGCTTCATAAATCCTCAAACCCCTCATTAATCTGAGCTTCAATAACCGGTTGACTATGGAGTTACAGCATTTTAAGAGTGTCTTAATCCTGAGAGGTTAAGTGCACAAAGTAATGAGAATCCTATCTAATGAGCAACATCTAAGAAAGTAACATCAAAGTATCTTGAAGTGGCTCCTACTTCTGTCTAACGGTGTCCAATGAAATGGTGAGGGAACAACTCAAATATGTTGCAAAGTTTAATTACTACTAGACCTAAATCAAACACTGAAATAGGGGTGTGTGCTATCACTATAAATGGAAAAGCAATATATTATACTCTTTTTTGAAAAACATTCCATCAGAAAACCACCAAAATGATTTATTAAAATCAACCTGGGCAGCACAGAAAAATTTTCAAGCTAAGTCTCATTTAATTCCCATTGGATCCACTACCAGCACATCAGCTCACTCCCTTCAAAGGAGAAGGTGGGTGAACAGACACCAATGGGACACAGAAAAGAAATCACACATTCAAATTACTCAACTCCAGATGATAAAGAAAAAAAAAACTTAACCTCCTGATTGTGGATTACTAGGGCAGAGTGCTATAAAATGGATAATCACCAAACAATTAATTACAAACCAAAAGAATACCAACATCCGAAGCCAACATGAAGCAACCTGTGTGCAGACCTTGATGAGGGATTGGGCGCTGGTTGAAAAGTTGAAATAAGGGCAATTAACCCAAGTGGGGTTTGCCTGACTGACACCTATTTGTTCTTTTGGTTCCAGCTTAAATGTTACCAGTTCAGGGAGACCTTCTCTTTCTCATCCCTCCAACAACAGATTTTTCCATGAATCTCCAGGTGGCACCATCTACGAGCACACAGCAGCCATCGGCACCCTTGTGTGTTATTAAGGAGATGCTAGGCCTGAGTGGAAACCAAAACCCAACTTTAGAGAAAATCCTGGAGCCTACAGAAAGTGGACAAGAAGCTTCTCACAAAGAATTCTCCTCAAATAAGGTTTATTCCTCCTACGTATGTCAAACATTAAGCAAAACCTTGAGTGGTATCAGCCAACAAGAACGCCATGTCAACTGGCAGCAGCAATATCAAGTTCAAGCTCTTTCAAGGTCTCCAGGATTCTCATCACCTAATCTTGCAAGGAGAAGATCACAGAGTCATAGAGAAAGAGTTTAAGGTGCACTGTTTTGATTCCTTCCACAATATTTTGGTGACCTTATGATAATCTTCTGGAAAAGAAATATAAAAACAAATGTAATAAGGTCAAGGAGCTGTGCCCGGGTCCGGGGACATCTTCGCCATCCAGCAGATAAAGAAAAAGAGGCTGCAAAACTGCATGAACAGGGAAGTCCAGAGCTGCTCCACCGATCTCTGCAGGCATGGCAGGTATTCCTTACCCCACTTTAATTTTAATTCTGTGTGTACAAGCTTAAATAGAGGATCAGTCCCCAGGAGAGGATAATATGTTCAAAAGGAAAGAACGGCTAAATAACCTGAACGAATGCTGTCCTAAATACTCTTGAGCTTCCCTTTCTAATCTCTGGCACACATAAGCTTGCTACCAGTCTCCATATTTCCTAAGAAAGTCTGTGTTTCAATTATTCTGTCCAGCTACCACAATGACTATGTCGTGGGTGTCATTCACATCACAGGTCTAACCTTAAGCTCAAAAAATACTATCATGGTTGCTAGAATGCAGACAACTTATAAGCAAAGAAAAAAATAAAATGAAAGTGAGCTATGAAAAAGCCATCTTGAGCAACTCCAAAGACTTTTTTGGCAAATCTGTTTTCTGAGAGCTTTGTATATAAATTCCATCATCAGCTTCAGCTGCTATGGCAACTGGAATATTTCGGAAATGACTTGCAGCAAGTATCACTACATAGCCAGCTTCTTTTGCAGGAAACAGAAAAGACTATGAGACCCAACCCACTCTAAATTTCAAAATACAGCTTTAATTTTCATTCCTGAAACCCATTTATGCTCCTATTTGCAAATCAACAGATAGCAAACTGGTACACTGACCAGCACAAGGGAGGAGACTTTCATTTTATTCCTTAACTAGTCACATGAAGGCATCTCAGTTTTATTGAACTGTTTTTTTCTGTTTTAATAGACTTTTTTTTTTTTTTTACAGCAGTTTTAAGTTCACGGCAAAGATGGGGCGCCTGGAGGGCTCAGTCGGTTGAGCAACTGACTTCGGCTCAGGTCATGATCTCACTGTTCGTGAGTTCGAGCCCCGCGTCGGGCTCGTTGCTGACAGCTCAGAGCCTGGAGCCTGCTTCAGATTCTCTGCCTCCTTCTCTCTCTGCCCCTCCCCCACTCATGCTGTGCTTCTCTCTGTCTCAATAATAACAAACATTTAAAACAATGTTTTAATTTTTAAAAAAGTTCATAAATAGCCAAAACATGGAAAGAGCCTAAGTGTCTATCAACAAACAAATGGATCAAGAAGATGTGATTTATCTATACAATAGAATCCTACATGGCAATGAGAAAGAATGAAATTTTGCCATGTGTAGCAACATGGATGGAACTTGAGGGTGTTATGCTGAGCGAAATAAGTCAGGCAGAGAAGGACAGATACCATATGTTTGCACGTATAGGAGGATTAGGAGGAACTTAACGGAGGGCCGTGGAGGAGAAGGGGGAAAATGGGTGGGAGAGGGAGGGAGGCAAACCATGAGAGACTCTTGAATGTTGAGAACAAACTGAGGACTGATGGGTGGGGGAGGGAAGGGGGTGATGGGCATGGAGGAGGGCACTTGTGGGGATGAGCACTGGGTGTTCTATGGAAACCAACCTGACAATAAACTATTTTTTTTAAAAAGTTCGTAGCAAAACTGAGCTGAAAATACATCAGTTCTCACATCCCTCTGCCTGCCCCCCCCCCAACACACACATATACACAGCCTGCCCTTTTATCAACATCTCTACCCAAGGTGGCATATTTGTTGATGAACTTACACTGATACATCAGTTTCACCCAAAGTCCATTATTTACATTAGGGCTCGCTTTTGATGCTGTACATCCTCTGGGCCCTGACAAACATGTAATGACGTGTACACACCATTACAGCATCATATAGAGTAGCTTCACTGTCCAAAGAATCCTCTGTGCTCCACCTATTCATCCTTCCCTACCTGCTCACTCCTGGCAAGCGCTGATCTTTTTACATCCTCCATACTTTTACCTGTTCCAGAATGTCCTATAGTTGGAATTATACAGAATGTAGCCTTTTCAGATTGTCTTCTTTCACTTGGTAATAGGCATTTAAGGTGCTTTCATGTCTTTTCACAGCCTGAGAGCTCATTTCTTTTTAGTGCTGAATAATATTTCATTGTCTGGATGTACCATAGGCTAATTATCCAATCACCTACTGAAGGACATTATGGTTACCTCTAAGTTTTGCAGTTTTGAATCAAGCTGCTATAAACATCTGTGCACAGGTATTCAGGTGGACAGAAGTTTTCGATGCATTTGGGTAAATAACAAGGAAAATGGCTGTTGAATTGCATGGTAAGAGTATGTTCAGTTTTGTAAGAAGCCACCAGACTATATTCTAAAATGACTTCACCATTCTGCATTCCTACCAGCAGTGAGTGAGACTTCCTATTGCTCCACATCCTTGCCAGCATTTGGTGTTTGTTAATGTTTTGGATTTTGGTCATTCTAAGAGGCGTACAGTGGTATCTCATTGTTGTTTTAATTTGCATTTCCCTGAAGACACATGATGATGTTGAATATCTTTTCACATGTTTCTTTTCCTAGGCCTTTCTTTTTAGTCTTTTCATATGCCAAGCCCAAATGTCCCACTGAATGCTGTACAGCAGAATGAAGACAGGCCCTTCAGTGATCAGTTGGCTCTGATTTAAGCAAAGAACCAACATGGTTCTCACATTCTACACTGGAGCGCTCCTCTTCCTGGATTACTAAAAATAGCTAATTTTGTTCACTGGAGCAAAGAAAGCTGTGCAGAAATGGAAAGTCATGCAAACAAGTGGGAAATTCAGTACAGCATTTGGACCCGTGCACCCTACCTACACATATGAAAAACAACGTCAAACATGTTCTCAAGCTCTCTGCTTAGGCCATGGTATGAAGGGAGCTCATTTAGAACTATCAACGTTTGTCTAAAAGTCCAAGCTGTCAGATTAATTCTTCCTTGAAATTCTCGCACAGTGTTCCCCTGAGCATTTAGGGATGATGAACAGAGGAGTGAAGGTTAACCTCTCCAAATGAATTTGAAGAAAAAGAAGCATGCTAAGTTATCTAAGTAAATGCTGCAGAATAATGAGGGAATCGGGGGGTGGGGGGGCATTCTGATGTAAGCAAATGTGCTTGAAATCCATAGGAGCTAACTAGCATTTTAATAAAACTTGTCAACTCTTTAAAATAATGGCCAAGAAGTTTTGGGGACTAAACTAATCAAACTGCCATTCTTTTCCCTCCTAAAGCTTATTGATTTTGTTTTTAGACACTTATGATATTAGAGTCTCTTAAAAGATTTCTACCTCTGCCTCTTGATGTAGAAGCACACTTACATTGACCTTTTGAAGATAATTTAACACAATCCACACTATTTTAATTAATATCGGAAAGTGTTTCCAGCAGCTCAATCTTCCAAAAACATATTTTGAATGTTGCAGTCAGTGTGGGCAATATGTAAGAAGCATCGAGCAAAGGGAAGAAAAATCTGGTGACCTTCATGGATGTCACCTCCACCCATTCGTTTATTCAATAAAACTGTTTCTAGTAACCACTTCATTCCAGGCACTGTTGTAACTACTTGAATATATCAAGTTCACACTGATTTAACCACGTGTATAGTAGAGTATGTTAAAAGATGGGCAGTGCTATGATTAAGGAGGGCTGGACCAGGGCTGTGGGCAGAATGGGACATGAAGTGGAGTCCTTAATATAAAGGTGGCATCTAAACAAAGGCTTGAAGAAAGTGAGGGAATGAGCCCTGTGGTCATCTAGGGGAAAGTATTCTGGGCCAAGACAGCATCTGATACAAAGGCCCCAAAGAGGGAGCTGGTCTAGCCCTGAGATACCAGCAAGGAGGCCAGTGTGAGTGCAGTGGACTGAAGGGAAAGGGTCAGGGGCTTGCCCTTTCACTCATAGGCTGCACTTTGGCTTCTCCTCAGATAGGAAAGCCCCTGGAGGGGTTTCAGGTAGAAGAAATAACTTACTTTTTAAAATCTTTTCTATTTTAGAAAATTAAAAAATACGGGAAGTAGAGCAAAATGTGTAAGCAACCCCAGTATACCTATGACTTCGTCCAAAATATGGTTTCATTTACACTTCCAGCCCTACCCCCACCACAGATCATTTCAAAGGGAACCTCAGACACCTTGTTCTTTCAACCATAAGCATGTCAGTAGGAATCTCTGAAACACAGGCACCCTTTTTTACGACAACACTGTGATATAACCATCACCGCCAATGTGGGCTGGGGCAGCTCACATTGGTCTGGCCTGCAGGCACCAATGTGTGCAAAATGGACCCTCTCAGGCTCCCTGGCTTCACACTGGTAACTTGACACTGGCCGTGGGGCGAGTGTGTACTCCAGGGAAATCCACAAACACTCCAGTCAGGGCTTCTATTTCTGGATCTAACTGTTAAATATTTACCACCTCAACTCTGCTTTGTGCTTGAAAGTTTAGCGGTGCTTGTTGATAACGTTATGTCCACACAGTGGTCACAGTTCCCTAGTAAGCTTATAATTTCTTTAGTTTGTATATTTGAAAAGGGGTCCGAAGAAGATCTACACTGGGTGCTTGTTGATATCTCTTAAGCCTCTTTTAATCTGTCGGGTCTCTAACATCTCACTTCTCTGCCTTCCTTGTTTTTGTAGTTTCTCGGTAACAAGACACCAGGCTGCTCGTCCTATTGAGTTCTCTGTAGTCTGAATTTTGCTGACTGCATGTGTGGTTTCACTTCACATGTTCCTGTTTCCTATGCTTTGGTGGTAAAAACAAATGCCTTGCTCAGATTTAGGGTCCATTTTTGGGGCGAGACTTCAGTTGTGGCAGAAGAATGCCTTCACCAGGAGCAACAATAATGCAGGTTAAGTTTTACTTTGTGGTGGTAACAGCCTCCTAATGACCATTTCAAAATGCTAAGTCTTTGCACTCTATCACTTTTCCTTCATTTATTACTTGGAGTACATTTATAAGACAAATTTCCATTCATCCACCATTTGGTGAATTTACATTTTAATGGGATCCCTGACTGCTCTGCAGAGAAGAAACTGTAGCGACAAGTATGGAAATAGGTGAGTTAAGTGGGTGCCACTGTCAGGGCTAAGGCACAGGTGTAACCCTGAAAGTAGGAGAAGCTTCAGATTCTAGATCTGTCTTCAAGTACATCCAAGAAGAGTTCTCACTGGATTGCAGTTGTGGTTTTTGCTGCCTGCACATGCTTTTTGCTACTTGCATGTGGTCCACAGGGTGCATGATAGTTGACAGTTTGTAACAGAGCTAAGGCAGAAATGGGAGTTTTGGGTCTAAGTGCCAATCACTCAGCCAGAGGGTGAGGTGGGGTAGGAGTGGAGTGTGTAGAGGGAAGAACGAACCTTCCAGGCTTCCTATCTATCAAAGCTCTGGGTTGCATATCTATTACTCAATATATAGTTAGCTTAAAATTATAGCTGTTTGCTTCTAAAAGATGGTAGCAAACATTACTGATAGTTATGGGGCTGGCTTGAAAATAAAACATGAAGAAGTTTGAGGAAATCATGTATCTCTAAATATGTGAGGTTTGAAGAGGTCTTGGAAATATAGTGTCAAAGATTTACTCACTTAACTGCACACTGTAGCCAAGAATCTTTATCATTACCTATATTTAGGTATGTCATGAATTAAAATATAGTGACTAATTGTAGTCACTACAGTCTGTTGTAATGCTCTTTACCTATCAAAAGAAAATGTTGCTCCATTCTCTGACAACCAAATTTTACAATAAACTTCATCTGGTTTATTATTTAAAGGTTTTAAAATGTTCAGACCTGTGTATGAGAAGGAAATTGCCCAATTTCCTTTGCTAATTTCCTTTTCTAAGTTTTAATGGAATAATTTACAAATGTATATATTTTTTCCAGCATTTCTGTTCTCACTGAGTAGTTTTCTCAAACTTATTAATTTAAAAATTATATATATTACAGATAATATATTATATATATTATCACTGGATGAGTTCCAAAAGTCATCTGACAAACATCACTCACTCCACCCTCTTTTTTATAGAAAGAAAAAGATGTAGAGAGGTAAAACGACTCTCTCTAAGGTCACTGTAACTAAGCAGTGGAAATGAAATTGGAAGTGGTTTATGGGACTTGAAGCATGGAATTCAGATGAGAATAAAGAGAAGGTAGATTAATGTATTTCCCAATTAGCTACAAGAGGACATCATATTCTCTCTCTCACACACACACACATACACACACACACACACACACACGGTAATGAGATAGTTTGTAAAGAAAAAAGGCTGCAAATATGAAATCAAAGCCCTTGGCAGGCAAACTAGTATTTGCTCACCTGCTGGGTGTGTTTTGCTTGAATAGATTTTTATTGAAGGATGCTATTGTGTTTCCCATGATTTACATATTATATTTTCAGCTTTGTTATAAGAGTGACCATAGAAAATGCTCATGTCCCTGTCCAATTTCCATTTGCAATTTACTGAATGAGTCATTTATAGAGAGGATCCTGAAAACACCCAAAATACCATGAGTGGTCCCTGAAAGCACACTCTCTCCACTCCATTCTCATGAATTTAAAAGTGTTTAAAGGCAAACTTACTAAATTCATTGACCTATTAATAATGCCACACTGAAGAAGATTCTAATGGAAATTCTGTGTAACCAAGTACCAAGGGAGATAAATAACAAATGAATGTTATATAAAAGTAAGCATCAGACTGTTTTGAGTGCATCAATTACCTTGGTACTTCCCATTGAGCAAAGGCAGTGAATAGGCCTTTCAAATAGATTTCTATTAACTCACCAAAGGATCTCGACAAACGGCTAAAAGAGCTTTATTCATTCATTCAAACCACTAAAAGATATAGGTGTCCTTTACTAAAATTAAAATCTAAGTAAGAAGAGAATGAGAGAATCCTGGTCCTGACATCGCATGCCCTATTCTGAGTCATATCAAGACATGAAGGTTTCTATGCTGGAGCAGAAATTCCATAGAAGCACAAAGCCTTCTTTGCTTTGTGTCCCCCAGCACCTGTGGCGTCTGACAAACGTCGGTGTTCAGTCAATATTCTTGAATGAATGGAATGTCTTCCCATGGGAGTGGCTGATCTAAAGAACCACAGCATTCACTGGGTGTCCTTGGTGAAAGTCATGCCTTCCCTCGGCCTCAGGGTACAGACACAGGAGGCACTAAGGGAATGTGTTCATTCAGCTGCATGTTGATACTCAGCTTTTCACCTCATCCCAACAGCTATGATTCGATGCCCAAAATGTGCATGTGGATGCACACATCCTTACTAGGGGAAATCAGGAAGAACTGTGGACACGATTATCTTTATTCTTTGTCAAGGGCTGTTTCAGGCAATGATGCCAGTTAGAAGCAGTGCCCGCAGTTGCTAGGGAGATGAGGAAAACAGGGGAGGGAGCCACTGAGTGCTTTCTTTAGCCTGCAGCCCAGGGCACAGTGAGCAGAATGGAGAAACAAGGCCAGCCCAGCCACCCAATCAAATCCCTTAGAGTCCACTGAGGACAGAAGTAGCTGGGATCCCCTTCTCCGTATTCAAAATAGAACCACCAAAATATTAGCTTCAAAATCAGCTATATTCTCATATCTCAGTTTTGTTTAATTTGTCAGTTGCTTTAAAAAGCGAGGAGAAAGGACAAAAACAAAGCAGCCTTAACGTTTTTACAGAGATGTGGATTAAGCCGCTGGAGAAAGTATCCCACTTCAGACACTGGCCCATCGAGATGACCAGCAACAAGCCTGCCAGAGGGGCTGAGCCAACGGTGTTTTATCAACGGGTCCCTTTCCCGAGAGACAGAGAAAGGCTCACGCTCAGCTGTGGAAGTACTTCTGAGAGCTTGGGCAAGACCGCTGCAAAGAATTCTCTGAGGTTTGTATCAAGGCCTGGAAGCAAGTGTCCTTAATCCAGCAGTTTTACCGTGACTCTGGGCGGCTTTGTACAACATGGTCTTCAGGCCTGTTCATTGGTCCACACCGCAAATACTCACAGTGCATGCACGTCCTCTGAGCTTAATGCACACAGAAAAATAGCCCAGGAAAGAAAGGTGGATTTATTAAGGGAAAGCTGGCTAATACAGATTTTTAAACTAAAAATGCTTGCAGTTTAATAATTCCAAATATTGACCTCCTGCTCTTCATCATCCTTTCTAAACTGAGGACCGAACATCACGTGTCACAGTGACATTAATGAGCGAGTACCTGGGCAAACCAGGAGCTGAAAAACTTCCCATTTTCTTTCTTTGGCTTATGCTGCAATAACCTCTCCTGTAACATTCAAGGTATGCAGGCACTCAACAACAACAACAACAAAATGACAAGAATAGAAAACCCGAGGAGTCCCTAAGGAACAGAAAATCCAATCACCTTAGTCATGCTGTAGACGGCTGTAAAGGCAGTTCACCTTCAAAAGAAATTATTTCATGTCATGGCATCCGGCATTAAAATTGTAGGCATCTGACCTTTGCCACTGAATAAAGAAGATTTAGACAATAAACTCATCATTTAAAGTATTACTAGAATGCTATATGTGTTGAAGTCAGTATAATACCAGATCTGAGGAACATTATGTTACCACGTTATACTTTACAGTACATTTTCCTATAAAGGAGTCGTGGGAAAGGATACAGATTGTGACATTTGATTCTTTGGCATAGGAGACAAGGCAAAATGCAAATGTTAGAACCAATCTCCTATTACAACATGGCGCTTCACGTGGGAATTGAAATAGCACAGATTCACAGATCGCCATGGCTGCCTCAGTTTAACTGTTCACCACACAGTGCTCGCATTCTGATTAACTTGGTTTAGAAGAATCCATTTGTCACACTGTCATAAGTATCCTTAGGGACTCTAGTGAGCTGGGTTGTGACACCATGGTCGATGCTACTCACAAAAAAATGTTCGCATTCCAGAGCAAGGGATACATCCTCCAGCCTCAAAACACGATTGATGCTGTCCAGTGAGCGATTACAAGTTAATAAGGCATATTTCCATTCCAAGGCAGACAGCATATTTGCTTCTTCCTGATGTCTAAAAGGTAAACCTTTTTTATTCTTTTCGACA
This sequence comes from Crocuta crocuta, assembly GCF_008692635.1. Classification (NCBI taxonomy): domain Eukaryota; kingdom Metazoa; phylum Chordata; class Mammalia; order Carnivora; family Hyaenidae; genus Crocuta; species Crocuta crocuta. Next base: position 3,855,840 of record NW_027529596.1, read on the forward strand.
AGGAATTGACATTAATTTTAAGATGAACAAGAAACCAATGAAAGGAAAAGTCAAGAACCTGAGAAGTTGATTCCTGGTAGCAAACCCATCTTCTCATTTAGTCAGGTCAACCATTTCCCACTACATGTATTTATCTTAGGAAACTATGTAATTTAAGACCCAGATGAAGAAGCAGTGTGTCTATCTGTGGGTGTGGGTGTGTGTGGGTGTGTGTGTGCGCACGCACGCGTGCGTGTGTTGAAAGAGAGAAAAAGACATACGACAATAAGATAGGAATATGTCCTTTTTACCAATACACCACCCATAGAGTCAAGAAGGTTACCAAAATCGAGGACAGAATCTCAGCATCATGAAATCCCCAGGGGGCTAGTGACTGCCCATGAATAGGGGATCATAGGAGTGGCTGGTGAGCACACCATCTTCTTTTAGCCTTTCAACGTGTCCCTCACTGGATTCAGAAACGCCGTCTTTCCTATTTGGTCTGTTGTTAGGTGCAATTTTCAAATCCTTAATTTAATATTCTTATGTTGTTGCTGCTGTTGTTTTTTATTCACTACTCAATCAAAGGTGTTCATTTGGCCATCAGAAATATTTTTCCCACAGAGGGACAGGGAATGCACATTTGCAAAACAGTCATCAAAGAAATGAGCCAGCATCCTCTCATCTTGGTCCATTGAGTTGGTGGGGCAGAACTGCGGTTGAGACATGCTGGGTCTGACTATCATTCTAGCATTTACTAACTTTTGACCCTTGACAAGTCTTGGCCTCTCTTACATTTCGATTCTTCACTTATGAAATATGTCCCTCAAAGAATTATTATGTAAACAGTGAGATGACAAAAATGGAAACTATAGGTTGAAAAGCCTAACACAATCATAACGTGTCATTATTATTAGACATCTTGCTGGTCCCTTTTGAAAATGGCTAGTTATGCTAAAACACAACAGCTTAGGTATTCCTAAAACTCATGCACCACACAGAATTGTACAATAAAAAAAAAATCACAGAGCCTGTGGAGGCAAGTATAGTTGGGCACAATACTCAAAAACTTTATCTGTGACACACAAAAAACAAAGATGGGAACCTAATGAAAGTGGTAGCACAGCTTTTCACATGTTAATTGGTTAATTGGTTAAAGACTACAGTATTTACATATTTTCAAGACAACAGACAGTCTCCATCAGCTAATTTAAAATAAATCACTGTGAATCTTCTCCTAGTGGCAGCCTCAGGTGGGGCTGGAATGGAGAGGTGCTAGAAATCAAGGTCGGCTTAGTCATAGCCAAAATTCAACCTAGGAGAAGCTAAAATACATCTCCACTATACCAACAATTCCCACCTTATTAACCTTACCTCTACTGAGCTGTGGACTGTCAAACACAACTAATTAATCAGAAAAGACCCTGATAAAAGAAGCAAATCATCTAAGACCATCATCCCACAAGGGATGTAAACTCTCTTGTGTCATAAACAATTATAATGCTAAATTTCCTGCTGGCCTTGGACAAAATAATGAAGTAGATAAAATTCATCTTTGATGTCTAACTCCCCATTCTAAACTTTTTCACTATCAACAATATCCTGCTTCCCTAATCAATGAAGTGATATGACAAATTCAAGCATACTATGATGTAAATGACTAATAAGAAGCCATGTGGCACTTCTCTCAAGAATGTTAACATCTGGGGCGCCTGGGTGGCTCAGTCACTTAAGCATCCAACTTCGGCTCAGGTCATAATCTTGTGGTTCATGGGTTTGAGCCCCATATGGGGCTCTGTGCTGACAGCTAGTTCAGAGCCTGGAGCCTGCTTCCCATTCTGTGTCTCCCTCTCTCTCTGAACCTCCCCTGCTCACGCAGTCTCTCTCTCTCTCTCTCAGAAATAAATAAAACATTAAAAAAAAGAACATTAACACCTTTGACAAACAGGAAGCCTTATGCCCAAGAAACATTGTTAATCATTGAGAAGAAAGAGGAGAAAGGGCTTTTCCATGATACAAACTGCCACAAACTTTGAAGGTTAAGGGATAGGTGGTGTTATTATTGGCTTCTAGTTTGGCAGTGATGTGCTAACAGATTAATAATTGGCACTCCAGAAAAGAGTATGCATATATACACATAAAAATGTATGTCCAATAAATGTAAGTTTATTATCAATTATACTGATAGTAAGAATATGTACTGCACAATTTACCAAGAATAAAGTAGATAATACATCTTACTGTAAATTTCATACAGCCAATTGATACTCCCAGGAGGCTTACACTGGTTTCCACCTAATTCTTGTATCCATAACCCAACAACCTAAGGCTTCAATTTAACCACGAGTTAACATCTGAAGTTGTATCCCAATCCATAAGTCTTTTCCCAAACAAGTTACTGTCATAATTTTGTGTGTGGCATGAATGATGGTTGCTATTTTTGTTTCTATTAACAAGTAAGACAAAAGTAAAACAATGAAGATGAATGCCCAAAGTTTACTTCTTTATCAATGATGTGAGCAAATTTCTTCTGTTGATTCAGGTGAACGGTCTTCAGATAACCAGAGAACATTCCACTCCCTTTTTTTAATTTTTGCTATTTACAATGCAACAGCTACAGACACAAAGTGCTGATTTGTACTGTTTGCTGACCTTTGTGGTACAAACACTCCCAACGTGGCTGATTTCAAGCTTCCAGTGTATGATACAGAACCCAGAGTTGGGAAGAGATGAGCAGTTTATTTGCCAGATGTAAAGAACCTTTGTAGCACAGATAATTAGGAAGAGGGAAAATAATGAGGAATTTATGAATTTCAAGTATTTAGTACATCCTTTTAATATAAGTTATTGAACTACATTAACAACCAACAGAGACGTCCTGAGAACATAACAATGGACAACACAGAGCAGCTCCAGGACACCACCGGCCACCAACAAGCCACCCGCTGGGATGACCTGGAGCCCAATGTAGGAAAACTGACACGCCTCTTACTCTCTACATTTATCTTTTCTTAGGTATCTCAAGGTGCCTGGGGGGAGCTGCTATCAGCTCTTTAGCTGAATCAAACCTAAATCCTGAGCCAGGGTTCTTACCCAGGAACCCACCACGCTGAGGACCACACGCCTACCCACCCAGGATTCTGATGACGGGTGTGGGGAGGAGAGGCCATCAGTGGCTAGCCACACTCCCCAGTATGCACCTGTTAGAAAACAACATGAAATAAACAACTCAATTGTTGACATTATAAATGTCTCTCCTTGGATTATCAAGGTTTCAGACTTCTGCTTTTTTGGCCACTCGTCAGTTACGAGTCAGTTGTTGGATGTATTTTTAGGTTCAGAATATCTCACAAGGACAATAATATCATCATATCCTTTGCCAAAGCAGAAGATAACATTTGGCAGTAAACACTGATTCATATATCTTCCCAGTCCTTCTGAGACTCATTTTCAAGGCCTTGTCTTCCCTCTGGAAAGTACATCCTTGCTGCTACTGCCATTTTTCTTGATGCTAAGGAGACCCACTTCACCTTCTTGATGGAGAGTTTGAGTGTAATGTTTATTCCTCGTATAGTATGTTTGTCTATGTCTTACAGACATATTCCTTGCCACCCAGGAGCTTACAGGCAAAGCATAAACATTCTGATAGGGGCACCTGGGTGGCGTCCAGCTCTTGATTTCAGCTCAAGTCATGATCCTACACTTAGTGAGTTCGAGTCCTGCATTGGGCTCTGCACTGACAGTGCAGAACCTGCTTGGGATTCTCTCTCTCTCCCCCCCTCTCTCTGTCTCTCCCCTGCTCGCTCTCTCTCTCTCAAAATAAATAAGTAAACATTAAAAAAATGTGGTAGAAAAGGGCAAATAAAGACATACATATGGACAATAGGTTAACATTAAGTCAACACTGGAATCCAAACATGAAACACTAATGGAAGTATCCACAGTTTTCATAATAAAATTTAACAATAGGAGCGCATGGGTGGCTCAGTTGGTTAGGTGTCCAGCTTCGGCTCAGGTCATGGTCTCACAGTTCATGAGTTCGAGCCCCAGGTCGAGCTCTGTGCTGACGGCTCAGAGCCTGGAGCGTGCTGTAGATTTTTTTTGTCTCCCTGTCACTTTGCCCCTCTCCACCTTGCATTCTCTTTCTCTCTCTCTCTCTTTAAAAAATAAACATTTAAACATAAAAAGTTTTTAACAATAAAATTATATACATCTATAACACTTCACATGAAAAACCTAGACTCGGTGGGAATGTATGTAGTGGTCTCAAAGGACTCTCCTATTTAAAAAGTCTATTCTCGTATTTGATGGCATTTTAATGTATCCTCAGGTATATATGTGCACTTGCTGGCACTTAGTGCTCTTACCATGAGCCCTTTCAGTATGGGAGGGTTATTTTATAAGCAGAAATAGCCAACATTTATATTATTTGTAATCATTATAAAGCAATAAATGTTTCATTATTCAGTTCTCTGCTTCATTTGTAAAAAGCCGTATAGGCTTAAGACTTTAAATATGTATGGCATTTGGGGCACCTGGGTAGCTCAGTCAGTTGAGCGTCCGACTGTGGCTCAGGTCATGATCTTGAGGTTCGTGGGTTCGAGCCCCACACTGGGCTCTGCTGACAGCTCAGAGCCTGGAGCCTGCTTCAGATTCTGTGTCTACATCTCTCTCTGACCCTCCCCTGCTCACGCTGTCTCTCTCTCTCTCAGAAATGAATAAAACATTAAAAAAATAAAAATTTTTAAATGCATGGCATTTGACTTTTTAAAACATGGAAGGTAGAAACAGATGATCGAATGAAGGGCACTGATCCATAAATTACTCCTCAAGGAAGATATGTGGGTCATCTGTAATGTTTCAAATGGTTCATCAGATTGCTAAAGTGATTAAGGTGAACGATGGGAGCACCAACAAGAAATCGATGTGGACAGAGTTGCGTCCACAGGCACTTCTTATCTCTTAGACATTGCAGTATGGATCCCTCTGGCAACTTTAACTTGGTAGGCTGATAATATTTAATATGAAAACCTGGTAGGTTGTCAATAAATGTTAACTTTTTCCTCCTCTAAAATAAAAGCCAGTCAGTGATGATTCATTACTTGACTTTGATTTTTCCCATATTCACCCAAGAAATGTAGATATGAAATACTGATATAAAAGAAAAAAAAACATAGGAACACACCAACATATTACTGTTAATGGTATCTGATACATTTTGGCATTTTTACAACCTGTAAGAAAATACACCAAATATTAAAGGCAGTAGTGTCTCTGAATGGAGGGACTATAGATAGTGTCTTACTTAATTTTTTGTGCTAAGTTTTCAAAATGATCATGTATCACCATTGAGTTAGAGAAAGTCTTATTTTTTTTTTTTTACAAATAGTTTATTGTCAAACTGGTTTCCATATAACACCCAGTGCTCATCCCCACAAGTGTCCTCCTCCGTGCCCATCTCCCCCCTCCCCCNGGTCCTCAGTTAAGTTCCTCCTAATCCTCCTATACGTGCAAACATGTGATATTTGTCCTTCTCTGTCTGGAGAAAGTCTTATTTTTAACAGAGTGAGCAAAGAGAGAATATAATCCTATCTCATTTCACTTGCTAAATAACCTTAAGAAAATATTTATAAAACTAGTTTCTGCTTTAAAAGTTTTAATAGACAGAGCCTTCTATGCATTGGCCAGAGAGCGCTTAACACACTGTAATAACTGCAGAGAGTGTGTTATTCCCAAGGGACTCAGCGCAGAGCCTGTGGAATAAAGAGATGAATGAATAGCAATCAACTTTGACATTTTCGGAATTTAAGCAAATGACTGACCTTCATTCTTTCTCTCACTTAAGTGATTGGCTCTTTGAATAGACCAGCGTGGTTATACCAACTACATGTTTTGACGCCTTAAAAAAAGTTTTATGTGTATACAGTTCTTAGTATAAAGTCAATCCATTCATTTAATTAATAGTATGTATTCAATAAACATGAATTGACACCACAGCAGGTTTCAGGCTCTGGGTTAAGCCCTGGACTATAGGATGGAGGGTCAGTGCCCCTTCTCAGGAAACAGACTAGTAGAGACAGAAGTTAATATATGGTTAAAATAGAGGGTACCAAGGCACCCACCTTCTGCAGCAGCACCAGAAAGGGGTGGTGTGGGGTGTGGGGATAAGCCTTCTCTGTTCCAACAATGTATTAAGTTAAAATGCAGCTGTGTTTACAATACAAAGCAAAATAAAGATTAGACTGGACAATTACCTGAGTAATATAATCAGTGTAAACACCCAATGTTCTGTAAGTTGCACAGACAAAGGAAACAGCAGACCTCACTGCTATTAGCACTGGCTCACAGTGGAGGACTGGAAGGCATGCTGACTGCCACTCACTGCAGGAAATCTTGATCTGGAAAGGGAATTTTATGAAGACTTTATAAATATTTAAGTCTCATGTTAATTTTTTATTTCCCAAATCAAATTCCTAGATCTGAAACAGGGGGCAGGGGAGATAAATTTCTCCTTAACTTGTACCACCACAAGTAGAAATTCTTTTGGATCAAACTGTTGCAGAATAGCAGTCATATTTTCCATCTCCACTTTAAACATTATTGTCTTTCCTGTCCGCCAAAGAAATGAAGTTACCTCTATACTAAAAACCTAAGCACAAGTGGTCTCTTTCTCTCCACAGCTGGCTACTTCCAAGCAAGTCAGAGTCCACAACTGAATCTGAACTCAATCTCCCTTGCACCTCAGCCAGCTACTATGCCTCCATGCCATTCCACAAGTACAAAGCTGGGTGAAAAATCAGATTTACTTTCCAAAGATATAATGAAAAACATTCAGCTTAATTCAAAATCACAAGCCAGAATTTAACTACTTCAACTCAGACTCTTTCAACCTTTTCTCCTTAAGATTGTTACATCAACATACTGTTGTTATGTATACAGTCATTATACATAACAACATGAAAATAGGAGCCTTATGGTTGCTGCAATTCTGAGAATTACCATATGTACCATATATTTACTCCCAACCATAAAAAACAAACCATACCTAGAATTAATGATATATAATCTTAAATAATCTCTAGTATATTCTGCACACAGTAGCAGGCCTCTTAAGACAAAGCTCA